>NW_015653021.1:112772-142759 GCF_001515625.1 Sinocyclocheilus rhinocerous | reverse complement strand
TCCACCATGGCCTCCCGAGTCCCCTGCTCCGCCATGGCCTCCCGAGTCCCCGGACCCCCCATGGCCTCCCGAGTCCCCTGCTCCGCCATGGCCTCCCGAGGCTCCTGATCCGCCATGGCACCCGGAACGAGTACCGCTCTGGAGGCCCACTGTCCCGTGTCTGTCCTGAGGAACCTCCAGAGTGCCCACCTCCCCTCCCCATTGGATGCGATACGGCGTGAGGACACTCCTTCCGGAGGGGGGCGTTATGTCAGACTCTGTTCCATGTTGTGTGTGTTTCTTGCTCCCCATGTGCCTTCCTATACCCTTATTTGGTTGGTTTCCTGTTCCTGTCCTGATTAGTATAGTTCATTTGTCCCAGCTGTTTCCCTTTGATGTTTCATTGCTCCCAGGTGTGTCTCGTCATCCCCTCCTCCTGTGTGTATTTAAAGTGTTCCCAGTCCCTAGTTCTCTGTCCGCTGTTATACGTCTTCCTGAGTTCGTCTCCCTTGGTCTATAGAAATAAAGTCTTGGTAAAGTATTCTCCAGCGTCTCCTCGTTCCTCGTGTGTGTGTGCACCGTGACAATGTCTTCCTCCTGTCTGTAAACGTAGGATTTTTCCTCAGCCTTATGACTGATCTAGGCTGAAATTGGAGTTATGTTCCTCCTGTTTTTACGTTGTTAGTGGGAGGGAGAGAAAGACAGAGAATTTTCGATGAGAGAGCTCATGCACACAGCCTGATGTGGAGCAGCCAAGTGTGATGAACTTTAGACAGGCCTGACGCAAGCCTGCATTACTAAATATACACAGGAGTACCACTCCCACAGGAGTCTATTACTCTCTCTCACACACACACACACACACACACACACACACACACAGCTCCTTTCTACTCAAGGAGTCACTCCAATAAACTACTGAATGGAAGCATTTTGTCAAGCATGCAGTGCTATGAAACTTGCCTTTATGGGAAATGGGTTTTAACTTCTGGTATTGTTGTAGATTATAATGTACTACAACACTGCTGCTTATCAAACGAGAACAGATTTAAATTATAAAAAGAATAAATGAGCTGCAGTGAAAATTCTGTTATCTATTTATTCTCATGTCGTTCAAAACCAACATGATTTTCTTCAGTGGAGCACAAATGGAGATGTTTATTACAATGTTCATGCTGCTCTTTTCCACACAACAAAAGTGAAATGTGTAAGGAAGGAAGGAAGGAAGGGAGGGAGGGAGGGAGGAATTGTGACTTTTCGATATCACATTTCAGAATTGCAAGATATAAACCTGCAATTCTGAGAGAGAGAAAAAAAAGCTTTTTTTCACTTTTTTTTCCCTCAGAGTTTACATCGCACATTTCTTTCTTTCTTTCTTTCTGTCTTTCTTTCTCTCTTTCCCACAACTTAATGAATGAATGAATGAATTACAACATTTTATCTCACAATTCTGACTGTCTGAATTCTGGATTTCTATTGCTAGTTAACATCTCACAATTCTGACTTTTTCAGAATTCTCTCATAGTTCTAAGACTATCTTAGATTTTATATTTTACAATTTTGACTTTTGTTTTTCTCAGAATTGCAAGAACAAAAGACATAATTGTGAGATATAAACTGAGAATGGTGACTTGGGACCGCCAGGCTCTAAATATGTTAGCTGGATATCTGTGTGATACATTTATTTAAGCAATGTTATGAGTCTGGGGCTGGACTAACTGTAGTACAATGTTTGCAATTCTGGGGTGCGTTTCCCAAAAGCATCGTTAGCCAACTATGGTCGCAAGTTCCGTCGTTACCAACATAGTTCAACGATTCTGTGTTTCCCGAAACCATAGTCCAAATGAACATTAACAAACAGCGTCGCAAACTTACGTGGTTGGAACTACAGCTCTCGACCTGTGGTTAGAAGCATAGTTTCTTGTTATTAAGATATATGGGCTTAAATAAATTATGCTCTAGGGCACAATAAGAAAGCTAACATGCAGTACAATCTATATCTTCCATTCTATCTAAATATAAATGCATTTTAGTCAATGTATTTTAGCGCGTCCTCAGTAAGCTAGCTATAAAGGATATAAAACTAGCTCCTGCTCAGGACCAGCTTAAGACCAGCACATAACCAGCTCATGACCAGCTAAGGACCAACTTAAACCAGCTCAAACCAGCAGCCATGCTTCAGAACATACCTAACCAGCATATGCTGGATTTTTCAGCAGGGTAGTCATCAGGTGCCATATTCAATACAGCAGCATCTTAGAGATCTCTAATCAGTTAGATAGCAGAAGTTATTACTCCACCGCATGCATGTAATGTCATTAACAATGGCCCTGAATTGCTGAACTAATGAGGTTCAAACGATGGAGATTCGACCGTGTTCAGGAAACAGAACTTAAAACTTCAAATGCATACAGTATAGTGAGCTGTAATTTCAAAATGTTGTGTAATTCAGTTTTATTTAAACAAACTGAAAATTATTCATTTCATTATTCAACTTTGATTATTCAGTTATCATTTACTGACCATCATATTGTACCAAACCTGTATGCCTGTCTTTGTTTCAGACTAGAACATCAATTTGAATGAAGTCGAATGAGTCAGAAAACCAGATAAGCCTGATTCATGAATGACTCATTCAGACCAATTTTATGAAATGAAACGTTGGAAAGTCTGAGTCAAAAGAACACTACTTCACAAAAAACACATCAAAAGAGCTAGGGCAGAAGATTTTCAGTAATAATGACGTAAATTCATCATACTGTTGTATGACATCAGAAGACTTGAAATATTACATGTGAGTGTGTTTTTCAGACGCATTCACTTTCATTATATGGGGATGCGCGACCAGAATAGTCTTTAAAAATCCAGAAAAAGTCAGTTGTACAGGTTTGGAAAAACATTAGGGTAAGTAGGATGAAATCAGTTTTCTTTTTTTTGTCATGAACTGTTCCTGCAATGTGTAATGTGACCTTGTCAATGAGAAAAATAAATAAATGAAAACAGTTTCAAATAGACAAACAGGGAAAAAAAATGAAAGCGCACCATGTGGTGGCTTCCAAAATGTAGGACATATGGACACATTTTTTACAGCCACTCCTGCAGAACACTCTCATTGATATTGTTTTTGATAGGCAGGCCACGGCGCCATGAATATAAATAATGAGGATTGTTGGTTTACGCTACTCGGTCAGTCTGCACGTGTGTGAGTGTGTGTGTGTGTGTGTGTGCACTGAGGTGAGGCAGAGGCAGGTGTTATTAGTAATGGATGGGTGGAGGACAGGGAGAGAGAGACTGTGAGAGCATGTCCAGTCTTTCCTCAGGCTCTCCACAGGACTCCATTAATTGCATCCAGCCTCAAAAATTAATATTTGCTCTCTTTTTATGCAAAAAGGTTATTAAATAAACCTGCTGTAGCGTGTGTGTCTGTCTGTGTGTGTGTGTGTGTGTTTGTGCTTATATGAACAGCTGCACAATCATTAGAGGTCTGACCATATGTACGTAGGTGTGTGTGTGTGTTTTGGTTTGGTTGGAGGACGGTGTATCTGTTTTTCAAGCATCTGGCTGCTCTATCACGCCTAAAGCAACATACTCATCTGTGCTTTGATCATGGAGACTAATGCATACTCACACGCCGGCACACTCTCTCACCCTGCTTCAATGTGAGGGTTGATTAAAGAGGAGGAGTGAAAACTTCTGGTTTTCACTTTATTAAAAGAAGTACTGTGGCACTGCCATGGTTGAGCTGCTATCAGATTGAAATATTGTAGCATTTTGATACAGGCATATGATAGTAATGTTTCATATACTGAACCATTGCACTTAATATGAGAGTGACCTTTTTTGGATTCTTGCTGTTGATCGTGATTTCGATCATACATTAAAATTGAATGACTGCAATGAAGTCATGCACAAAATCACAGAAAAATAAATCACAATATGTACTTAAATTCACTAAAACAAATCCAAGCAGATGTTTATAGTCTTCTAACAAACCTGTCATTAAATTTTGAGACGGTTACACATGCAAAATACAACTGTATGCTAAATGGGCATAAGCACTGACCAATATGTAAAAATGGGAATATATTGGGTAACTGCTAATGATCTGTCTACAAATATAACCTAAATGATACTTCAGATACTTACATATAATCCAAAAATTGTAAGTAATACTGTACATACAATTATAATAGTATTTCAATGATAGTAAAATAACACTGCATAGATGGTAAAGTTAAGTACCCGATGAATACTGTGGTAATACCATGTGCAAATAGTAAAAATTACAATATTAGTAAATTAAAATCACAAATTTACCTAAAATATCCAACATAAAATAAATTCAAGCATCACTATTATCCAAATAAATATTACTCCAGATTTGTTTGTGTGTTACATGACAAAATATTTTATTTATTCTCATACTGTCCTGGGTCATCCCAAAAATCAAACCCCCCCCCCCCAAAAGAAAGTTGCTAAAATAACGACAAATTGTTTAAATTGCTTTTAATTGTCATGACTTCATTTTCAAACTAAATTGAATTTCATTTTAATATTATTATTAATGTCTTTTTTATTTTCAGATGTGATATTGGCATGCTTTTCATGAAATTCAGTTTTACAGTGTACCAGCCAGAACTTTCCACGGTGTATTTATTAACAGTAATACCAAGGGATTTTAGTCAGGGTTCTGTTTGTTATTGCTGTGTTTCTGCTGGATTTGCTCCAGAGCTCCGATATCTGATACTTCTTGAACCATCAGTTTGAGCCCTTCAGAATGATTTATAGAATAACCGAATTTTTTAGCTAAACTAACCTACCTCTTTCTTTCACTCTCACTCACACATTCAGTTTAAATGCACTCTGTCCCTCACTGCTGTCCTCTTGTTTTTCATAGGCACTGCTTTAATGAAGAAACAGACCTACTAACAATCTCACAGAAGGGACCCTCCAGAACAAGTATGGGGTCACCATGGAAACCACTTCTCCTGCTGTCAGTTATCAGCGGCCTAGCAGGTATGAGAGCGGCTGTGCGATTATATCAAGATAAGAAACTGCCTTTCCTGAAAACATCCTCCTCTTGCCTGTCTCTCTCTCTCTCTCTTTCTCTGAGCAACATTGACAAAGGGCTGCCGTGAAACACTTCCCGATATTTTTGTTATTCAGGGCTTAGTGCTCCACTGCCCTCGCATTCACATTATCTGCAGCTCTCATAACGCTGTTGAGGTATTGTCTTGAACTGTTAGCATGGTAATGGCTTGGTTAAGTAAACATCAGATAGCATAATTGACATCTAAAATGTAGTCTTGAATGTGTAATGTTGTACGTCTTTAGCGGATAGAGGAGCCCTGGGTGTGCAATTATCGAACAGATGTTTGCACTATACCAAGCTACTGCAAACAAGCCTGGTCGAGAGATGAAAAATTCCTATTAGCATGCTCATGTTTCACATGTTGTCTTTTGAAGGACCACTTTGTAGAGACGGCTTCAGTTCTGAAATACTGATAAAAGGAAATTCTGAAGAGCAGAAAGTAGAATAATAATAATAATATAAAAGCTGTATGGCTACCCAAGCAATATTGTTATGTCTAATTAAACTTGTAAAATGCCTACTGACTTACATATTGCTTAACAAATGTATGCTTGCTAAACAGATTGTTCTACTAATCTGATTGGTCAAGCAGCATTATAGTAGTGCTGATATTTCGTATAACTGAACTGGAGCATTTCACTGTTTGTTTCACTATGTTTGTCTGTGCTTGTAATACAGATCAACATGATAGAGCAAAGATGAACAGAATAGCAAGTTTTTAGTTGTTTCTGAAATATCAATTACTTAATACAAATTTATTATTTATCAATGCAATGCTTCTTATTTATCATGTCAGCAGCTCATTGGTCTTCGAATCAGAACTGTTTCCTCAGTTCAGTGTACTGTTGGAGGAACTGGAGCACTGAATGATGTGTCAAAAACTGGCATCATATACATAGGTATATTGGCTTATTTCAAGTCTGTCGGGCATGTCCGAAAGTGAGTTTTGACTGAGTAACTTACAGAACTGTGAACTGTTTCAGTCGGTTAAATTTGATTTGGTGAACTATTTCATCCAGTTCACTAAAATGAACTGGTTCAAAAGAATGATTCGTTCATGACCCAGACATCACTCTGGACTGTTTGCCTGAGGCTATGGATTACAGGTGATAATGTTGTAAATAATGTTGAGTTACGTGCACAGACAGATCATTTAGCTTCGTAAGACCTCAATATTTTCTCTTGCCTGTAAATGCTTTTTTGACTCTTAAAGTGTCAGTAGCCACTGACTTTTTTGCCATTTATGAATAACCAAGGACCTAAAATAAACTAAAAATCGTTTTACTGTTCTACTAAAGAAAAAAAAAATCACCTACAACTTGGATGGCCTGAGGGTGAGTGAAGTAACAGCAAATTTTCATTTCTGAGTGAACAATCCTTTTAAACAATTCTTAAAACAACCTAGTTAATTAGAACTTTTGTACCTAGTGCTTTATTAATATATGAAAGGCTTGACCTCAGTTCATTTTTTTTTTCAGTGCTGCCTAACATCTGAAAAAATCATCAATATTATATAATAATACAGTGTTTGTGGAGTCTGGTCACACAGTTTATATTAGGGGTGCTCCGATCAGGATTTATTAAGTTGCTCAAGCAAGTGGCAAAACATCTAAACTACTTTTCTTATATTATTACAAACATTAAAACTTACCATTGGCAGGAACAGTCAGCTCTACTGCCTTTTCTTTTGCATTTAAATCTTTATTACAAGTAGTCCTGTGGTTCATAAAGAACTTTGTTTTCCTACCTCCACGAGTGCCATCTATTATTGCCCTCTTTATCTAAAAGTGCTATTTCCCTTTAAACCTAGCCAAAAAGTCATAGCCTATCTGTTGACTGAAACACATTAGACTTTAATAATATGCATTTATGGTGTAATTACTACATTTTCGTCTCAATCCATGTTCATATTTACGGCGAACAATGCGCTGTTACTTTAATTTAGTGCTTGCAGCACAACAAACATAAACTCTGTGTGGAAATGATCTGCACTCCTGCAGACGCACCACTACTGGAACGCACTGCCCGACCGCAACCGTGTGCAGTTTGAACGCTTTAATCCGTTAATATGAGCGCGGAAAAAATATGCACCGCGCACTGCAAACGGAATAATGTGAACCTGGCATTATGTGTGTGCACTGTGAGTGTGCACCAGGAGAGCGCGTGAGCGCTGAATGGTTAAACACTGGCGAGAATTAGAAAGTAATGCAATTTATAAACTTTAGTGATGATTTGACACTGCCTCGATTGTGCAAGTGACAATTCCTGTGTCAACTGTGCAGATCGCTTATAGACAGATGCGATGTGTGGTTATTTGAAGACATTTGCGTATTTTGAGAGAGAAAGAGAGAGCACGCGCGGTGATTCACTCACGCTGTTTGTGAAATTACGTCTCACACAAGGTTTTCAAATTACTTTATAAGTTATTTAATGAAGAAATATGAAGGTGAGTACCTCACCTTCAGCATTATAATTATTTTACCCGCACCGGACAGAGACTGAGACGGACACGCTGCATGTCATGCCAAACCTCTCACAGCAGCGTCATGTCCACCCTGTGACAGATCGTTTTTTTGAGTTCGGCCTTTTTAGAGACCGCCGATCAATCATCCCAACGTGATTATCAGCCGATAGTGATCGGTAGCTGATTAATCGGAGCACCCCTAGTTTATATCACTCAAACCCACACAGCATCTGAGCAAAGAACAGATTGTACACTCACAGTGTTGTACATTAGAAAAAACTTAATTAATCTAAAACAGCAACTTTTTAGTAATAAATAATAATAATACATGACAATTTTTCTCCTGCTCAAGCAAATATTATACTGCCCACAGGTAACTGTCTACAAAGGCAGCATCCTAACTGAAAAGGAACCTTATAAGTGACTGATTTGGAACACTCTACACTGTCACTTCGAGTCACTCATGAGGTTCCATTATAGTTAGGATGCTACTGTCAGTCATTTGCTCTTCACATGCAGTCCACATACATTGTGTTCCTCTTGTAAAGCGCATTGGAGAATTGACTGAAAGTAGATTTTGACAGAGTGTAATGTTAGCATGTTGCTATGACAATGACTTAATACCAGAGATGTTCCTATTGTGGGGAGATACCAATCTCTGCAGCTCTTCAATTGGAGAAATCTTAATAATCAACTAAAATCATCTGTGCCTTAGTAACCAATTGCAATATAGCCTTGATGTCACTGAATTGCTAAGTTGTATGACAGTCGATAAGTGTTTGCGGATACAATAGAAATGAGAGAATGTGTAAACTGAATCCTACCTGTTGCAAAATTGTCTATTATGTATGCTATTTTAATATAAAATTAAATGAACATACATATCACTCACAAATATTAAGTAAAGTCATGTGTATAATATAAAGAACATATTAGAAGAATTAGAACATATTAGAAGTAAAATAATATATTATTATTATTATTATTATTAGTATTATTAAAGGGTCATGAAACCTCAGACTACTTTTTCTAAGATTTTAGCAGAGGTTTTTGTGTTATCATAGAAGACAATGTTAGCATCCGATAATTTTAACTGTTGGAGAAAACTGGATAATTTTAAGCTTAAATTTTCATCTTCCGGGCTTAAAATCTACATCGCGTTGACGTCACAATTTGTGACGTGGCAAAGGACGATAGTACATCGATGATGCGTCGGTGTCTATTAAATTATTCATGAGACTGCATGTTCTTATCCTATGAGAAGACGCTTTGCTTAATTATTCACAACAGCATGTGTTGATTTGCTATGACAGACGCTTCAGACAGTGAGATGACATTGCGCACATTAACTGAGAGAAACGTTCATGGATCATGGTTTGTTTTTGCTTTGTAATAAGAGTTCGGCACAAACACGATTCATTCACTTAGTGAGTGTAACCGTTTTTACAGCTAGGTGACACAACTCGTCAAAATACTTATATAAATGCCGCAGAATAAGCCTTAAAAGTTCTCAGATGTGCAACAGCACATTCATACATATGTTTTCGATGGAGAGTGCAAATGGCTGTCAATTTATTTGTGTTTTTAACTCGATGGGAGCGAAATGAAACTGTCTGAACGCGAAGCTGTGTGTGTTGTCTGTCTCCCCTCTTCCCCCTCCTCCGCTCCGCTGCGCACCACGCCCACTTTTTTAGCGTTTTTTAAAACTGTAGTGAGAACTAACCAGTGCTGAAACAGGGGGTTTCATGACCATTTAAAGAGCATATTAACATAAAAGACCATATTATTTATTCTATTTAATAAAATATCAGTATATTTATACCAACATGCTCACTGAAAAATGTGTCTCTACCTACATTTTAACGAATTAAAATAAAAATGTGCCTATTCATACAATTCATCAGTAAGACACCAACAACTTTCATTCCATTTCAAACAGCAGTGTTTCACATGCCATGCTGCAAACTAATACATTTTGACAGTTGTGTCACCTATGTGTAGCATTTCTGACACTTCTGAAAACATACTCTTGTATAAGCAAGCTACAATGGCATGCTCCTTTCAGCAAATGTGTTTCTATGTCACATGTGCTTTTGTTAACACTATCAGTTAGGACTAGGGTACCTTTTAGCAACACTAATCTGACATTTCATTTCTGAAATGTCACAATACATACAACAAACAATGTAATAATTTTGCCAGAATCATATTTATCTGTTTTCCAATAGAGCTCAATGCACTTTTAGCACCACTCTGGCTACATTTTGCAGTAATTTCACCAGAGGAACGTTTTTCCAGTGAACCTGAGTTGATTGTAACAATTGCATTCTGGGATTTCTGTCTTTGCAAATATGGATAAGCATCCATGTCAGGACAACGCCTAAATTCTGTTAAACAGAGTTTATGACACATTTGACTATAATGTGTTTAACTATTTATCATGAAGTTCTTCTGCTGTATTTGTTTAAATTGCAAAGGAAAAAAAATAAACTTAAATGATTTTAGCAAATGGCTGCAATATAACAAAGAGTGAAAAATTTAAGGGGGTCTGAATACTTTCCGTACCCACTGTAACTTACATTGACGTCTGTGTTGTATGCAGTTCGTATTAGTCTGGTTCGTCAGATTTTTTTAGTCCCAGTATCAAACACCCTTTAGCGCTTAATCTCAGTCAAAGGTTCAGCAGGTGACCGTCTTCCCTCCGGGCCATGTCTGTCTCTGAATAAAAACTCTAATGCTGGTGGGAACAGAGCGAGCGGGGCACAGGAACACTCTCTACAAAGTGATACCATCTGAGACTCCTGGCGCGCTTCAAAATGAAAATGTCGATTGGGGTTTGGTGAGAGAAAGAGATGGGGTGAGGGTTGAATGAGGGAAGGAGAAAAGCCTTGCTATGAGAGATGGCAACCTGTGAATGTTGGTGTTAGAGGTGTCTGTCAAATGCGTCACCCACATGATGACTTTACAGAGGTTTTGCTCCTTATATTACAAACTACTACACATATCCAGAGGTGAAACGTCCCTCCATTTTCACTTTTATTTGGTTTTACTAAACTAGCACTATTTTGAGTTATCTCAGGGTGATTCTATGTTTAAGGTGTGATTCCCAATGGCAAGATTCTTACTGTGTGATATTTAAGACATGAAAGATTTTCCCCCGCTAGGAAATCAAGCAAGCTGACCCTCTCTACCCATCTGGGCCATTTAAAATGGCATTTTGGTCTCCCCACAGGTAATTCCAGCATCCACACGTGACCTGCAAATGTAGCTGCTATTTTATAAGGGGTAAACATATGAATTGAGCCTGACTGTGAAGTAAAATTGGACTGATAATCTTTTGCCGGGCCATTTTTCTCCACTCTGCCTCTAGCAATCTGAGGTATGCGCAGAAAGCATGACAATACTTCACAATCTGTTTACTGCAAGGCAAATAAGTAATTTGTTCTTCAGGTCTGTCCATGACTTGAATTGTTGCCAGGAAGTCTTTGTGGCTATTCTACTTTCTAACAGGTGTTGAGAAACGTTTCACACAACAGTAGCAGGAAGTAACTAGCTAAAGGTAGCAATGTTACAAGCTTAACTACATTTTTTTCCGTAGTGTGACAGTAGCTCAGCTTGTCAAAATAGTGTAGCTTTTCCGGTAACAAGCTATTTTTTTCCCCAACAGGCAGTGTTAGGGATGCTACTTTGAGATGGTAGCTTGTCAAGTTAGAAGCTACTCAAAATGTATAGTAGTTCAGCTAGAGTGCAGCTACTACAAACAACAACAACAAAAACAGCTATACATATTCAGAGATTTCTGATTAAAAATCTTTTCATTTAATAAGTTATAATAAATGGAAAATAAAATTAGAAGTTGCATTAGTGTGTAGAATAGGCAGGGCATGTCCCCACTACTTTTTGCCAAATTGCAATTTTGCCCCCACAAATTTTTGAAAGCCATTGAAAAAAAAAAAAGTTTGTGGTACCCATGTATACATGGTACCCAACATACATAGAAGCATCTCAAATCTCTCATTCTTCATAAATTCTATTTAAACTCTACCTATTCAGGGTTTTCTAGTTGCCAACTTCACAACAGCTTCACACACTTGTTGTTGCACATCAGAACCTGCAGCTATTTTAATGCACTGCACTTATTTTCATTCAAGAGCATTTACACTTATTTTCTTCACATACTTACTATTGCATTGTGTCTAAAATATTGTGCTGTAACCTAGTTATCCAGTAAGAATAAGGAGTGACTTCATCTATTATTCGCTTGAATATGTTATTCATTGTGAAGTCATTATCCGTGCATTTACAATTAAGGTATTCAGCTTCAGGGCACGTTCCTAATGAATATATAGCTACTCTGACAGATTAGTTTATTAATGCAGTTCACATGGTTATACAGCTGAGTGTGCAATACAATAGGACAAAAATCGTGGTTTAGCATTTTGTCACGCTACACTGCTAATCGTTACTCTTTACTGGAAAAACTACACTGTTATTAAAAGAGCTGAGCTTCTGTCACACTTCTGAATAATGCAATAACATTAGCAGCATTGCTACTTGTACTCTCCAACTCTGCCACTGGGCAAATTTACATTTACACTTAACCATTTAGCAGGTGCTTTTATTTAAAGTGACTTACAAATGAAGAAAATCTTTGTGGGAGGAAAACAGAGTCATACAGTGCATTTGTTTATGGTTATGGATTCATTTTATGCTTTATGGAAGAACAGCGAGAAAGCTTGTGGTAGTGTTTGAGACACTTGAGGTAGTTTGAGAAAATCAGACCCATCCTACTTCAATATACCGTGCAGCTCCTGGTCCAGCAGTAGCCATCCAGCTAACATGATTAACCTTCTGCAGATGATCCAGAATGAGATGAGATGCCTGATCTTCAATCAGCTGAAAAGAGGCCCACATCACCCCTGATGGTCTCTTCAGGGCTTTGAAGTTGACATTCAGGACTGCCACTGAATCACTTTCCAGAGGCTTCACTTTTTCTGTTCCTCTGAACATCTGAAGACACAACTCATCCACAAGCACTTTTCTTAAAGGGGTCATATGATGCGATTTGAAGTTTTCCTTTCTCTTTGGAGTGTTACAAGCTGATTGTGCATAGATAAGATCCCTGAAGTTGCAAAGACTAAAGTCTCAAAACCAAAGAGATATTCTTTATCAAAGTTAAGACTCTGCCACACCCCCCTAAAACGGCTCGTTCTAACACGCCCCCACATATCTACCTCACTATGTGGAAATATTAGCATAATGCCGCCCAAATGTGCACGCAAAGAAAGAAGGCATGGTGTCAGTAACCGCAGTTAGTGTTGAAGCAGCCATGTCAGGGAGACACTGTGTGTTTCTAGGCGAAAGCAAAAGCACTTTATGTGGCCTTCCGAAAGTAGATGCATTTAGGAATCTTTAAGATCACTTACAACAGAACAGCAATGCATTCTATGGACGACCGTTTCGTGAACCTAGGAGAGGAGGTAATTCTGACTTTGCTATGACAATCTGGCGCTTCTGAATCAGCTACTGTTTTGTTATTAGTTTAAGTATTTGCTATTGACTGTTCAAATGCGGAGTTTTGAGCATCGTGTGTGTGTGTGTGTGTGTGAGAGAGAGAGAGAGAGACAGGGTCACATCACAGTGGAGTCAGCTGTCTTAACCGCGGCTTGTGTACTGCATCATTACTGTGTCTGTCACGCGACTCTGTTCCCCTTTCGGGCTCTGTCTTTACATTTATTTTGAAAGATG
Organism: Sinocyclocheilus rhinocerous; assembly: GCF_001515625.1. Taxonomy (NCBI): domain Eukaryota; kingdom Metazoa; phylum Chordata; class Actinopteri; order Cypriniformes; family Cyprinidae; genus Sinocyclocheilus; species Sinocyclocheilus rhinocerous. The sequence goes on along the minus strand of NW_015653021.1, from coordinate 129,476 downwards.
AAGCTCGCGATTATGGTAAGGGGCGTTACATTTCCGACGAGTGCTTGCGGTGTTCGGCCAATCACAATGCACTGGGTCAGCTGGCCAATCAGAGCAGACTGCGCTTGTCGGAAGGAGGGACTTTGTAGAAAACGAAGCGTTTGAGAGAGGCGGGGCATAGAGGACCTACAATAATGTACAGTATTTGAAAAATAATGTGTTTTTTGAACATTAAAGCATGTCAACATATTCTGTTACACCAAATACACCAAATAATGATCTTTAAAAAAGCATCATATGACCCCTTTAACACTAGCTGTGTTTTCATTACAGATTTGCACAAAACATTAATAATTTTTTCCTCTTGCAATAAATTCATGGTGACGGATGTTGGTAGGGTTGCGTATATATAGCAGCCACCAAACTAGCTATTAATTTTAATTGAAGTAGACATAGACGTGTATGTGAGCCGCTTCTGGGACGCTTCTGAGATGTGCCACGGCATGGTTAGTATAAATAAGCATTGACTAGATTCGCCGCAATCAGCTCAGGTGGCCGTGTCGGAGCCATAATGTGCCGCAGACATGTGCTGCATGAAAGCACCTTATACTTGAGAGCGGCCACGTATTAATTGTTTCTTGGGGGTTATACAGTAGTACATTAAAGAATGATCAAGTATTTTTTAGCCTGCTGACCTGTAAATGGGAAAAACTGTTTCTACTGCAGTTTTGTGAAATATTCCTTTTTCGAATTGTCTGAAAAACCACTTCATGTGAGCTTAAAAAAAAAATTTTTCTTGCGATATATGGGAGTTTTAGCAAAATTGACGCGTTTCCATTGGGCATATTTTCAATTCACAGTTTTAACTTGCACAATTTGAAGGGTAAAGTAAATGCAGCTACTGTCACAGATACCACCTATAAATAAATTCAGCATGTTTAGTTCTTATATTAAGCTTAAGTTGCTCGAACGATCAAATTAATCAGATTAGGCTGATAGATAATATCAGAAATATGGTGGGAATTAAGTTATATTTATCACTTTAAACAACAGAGAGTAATAGAGATAAAGTGGGACCTAAGCTTCTGTACTGCTCTTAAAGAAAGAGAGGTGGAATGTAAGTTATTTTTAGCTGGTCGAAGGCCAGATGGGCTACCATGTTCTGGCTTGTTTGCAAGTTGATAAGTTTCACTGTAGAATGAAAAAATGCTACATTACCCTGTTTGATCACAATTAGTGATCGATCGATATTGATATTTTATAACCGATACCGATACCAATTATTTGCATGTTTATGTGCCCGATAACCGATATGCAGAACCGATATTTATTTACTGTTATAAAGTAAATAAATGACTGAGTGAAGTAAGAACATACTTCACTTTGGTTTTTCCTCTTTTCAGTCATCTTTTTTTTTTAAGTGTTGAAGATTAGCAGTCTTTCATGTTAAATTTAATCTTTATATTACAACAATAAAAAACATTTTATTTATAAAAAGTATCAACAGCAACAACACTAATATTAACAATAAGCACAATAAATGTAGATTGTCTAATGTTTTCAAATGGAGAAAATAAATAAAGGACAGGAGTCATATCAACTTCATTTTAAACTACAGTTTTAGTAGGTTTATAAGCTGTTTAATAGCTACAGAGTAGAGGTCTGCAAGCCCGTCGGGTCCCGGCGGGTAATTTTAATTTGTTAGACTATTTTATCTACAGCTCGTTAGAGGTAGAATTCTTTAGTGAAATAAAGATGATATTTATTGAAATGAATTCGAATTAATTAAGGAGAGAGAGAGAGAACGAACGAACGAACGCATGCACCCACGTGCGAGCGAGCGATTGTGAAGCATTGCAAACAAGCTTGTCGGTTTAATTACAAAAACTGCTAAGTTATCACCTCATTGCTGAGAAATATATGTAGCTTTTAGCTGTTGTATTTTCAAAATTCACGGGGCGGGGGTTGAAAACCAGCTCCTGAATGTGCAATTTCTTACCTATAAAAAGTTTCCAGCTCAATAAAATGCGAGCGCATGGATTAAAATCCACATTTGGAAGTGGCTCAGATCACATATCAGGCATTTATATAATGCATCTAATTTGTGCATAAATGGCTGTTATGTTAAATAAAGTTTACTAACTATAGCAACTATATCAAGTACCTGCACGCCGTTGTTGTTGTTGTCTCGTCTCCCCTCAGACGCGCTGCAATGGCGATCCTGCACGCAATTCTCAAAATGCCCACAAGATGGTGGCGTTTATCGGTGAATCCGATATTACAAAACCGATATCTGATTATGGTAAAATTATTAAATATCGGTAAATCAATATATCGGTCGATCTCTAGTCACAATTGTAACTTTACAACCAAGTGAACATATCAAACACACTGTCCTAGCATGTCCTCTGTCATATGTGGCGATCATTCTTTGTACTGAATCGGTTCGTTTGGTTAATTTGTCTCAAATCACAGGATTCATCATTTCATACAGTTGCCAGACATAGTGCAATGAGGGCCAGATTTACTAATAGCAAACGCTATTTTGGCGTTAAAAACTACTGTCTAGATTTATTAAAGACGTGCAGTGAAACATTAGTGATGAAAAGGCATGGTCAGTTATTTTTGTGGCTGACCTTATTGCATACATTTGTAGGAGTTTCCCTTTCAGACTCAAAACGTATGGGAGTGGGAGGAGAGTATTTAAATTAATCACACAGCATGATTGACTAAGCTTACTGGTATTTGCGCCATTATTTACCACCCCCAAAAAAGCATGTCTAAAACCAGACACTTATTTGCGCTGCTCTTGGTCATTGTGGAAATTAGATGTTATGCCTGTGTATACGTTAATTTATGCATAGTCAGTAGATCATCTGCAGAAATTTCCACTCCCACTGGAACATTTATGGGATTGTGCTCTCATGCTAATTTGCCCTGTTTAGTAAATCTGGCTTTTTGGTTTGGTTGATGAACCCATGAACATATTTGTAATTGATGAACTTTGCGACATAGACACTAAATCAACATTGAACTTACTTGAGCTGAATAATGAAACTGTTGCCTTCTGTAGAGCTGCTTTATAGCTGAATTGAATTTGTTTCATAATTGATTGACTTTGCAAAATTGACGCTGTTATTGAACTGAATTGAATCAACCTTGAACTAAATTGAGCTGAACTGACACTATTCTCTAAAGAGCTGCATTGCAGTTGGAAATGAAGTAGTTTCATAATTGATACGTTTTAATGCTGTCGTGTTCCTTTTTATCCCTGTGAAGCTGCTTTGAAACAAACAATGTGCATTAAGTGTGTAACTGATGATTATCTGTGTATTCAATCATTCTCATGCTACCAAAGAGAATGATAGGAAATGTAGTTTTGTTGTGCAATCCTTTCACCTCATTAACCAGCTAAATGAGTAGTTTTATCTGGCAAGCTTCATTGTTACTTTTCATCAGCAGTACATAAAACAGGTACAATATAATTGCACAGTCAACATACACAATTAAGATTTAATTATGACCAATTTGTTTATGCCATGATCCTTTAATTGACACGCCCTCAACTTGAAAGGTCTGAAAGAAAATCCACAATGTCTCATTGGTAATTACATTGTGGTGGTATTCATGCATGCTCATCTCTTAAATACGGTCATTGTGACATGATGTGAAGAGAGCATGTTTTAGTAGTTTGTTGCTACAGTAAAGTTTCAAAGTAGCTTCCCGAACACTAGAATGCAACATGTCCATGGTGCTCTGGTGAAATCCTGAACTTGGACTTCTGCCTGATTGACAAATGCCAACATCTGTCTCAGATGTTTGCTTTAGTTCTGCTTGTGATTCCAACCCTGTTTTCACTCTTCCTGCCCACTATTACTTGTAGACATGCACAGTTCAGCAGCATAATATTGTCTCCTATTAAAACACAAGTTTAACGCAAGCCCTTCGTGATCTGGACAAAATCTATTTCTTATGAAAGAACTCTAAGGATGTTATGATATGAAACTTGCAACAAGCATCACACAAAGCATATTTCAATTTACACATTTTGTCAATGTAATGCGATTCTGCTTCCTTTTTGGAATACGGTTTGTGTGGGAGTAAAGGCTATGTTCGATAACTGAACTGTGAAACAAGCATGTTCACAACCATTCTCGGTTAAGTCACATAAGTTGACGTAGATGTGATATTTTAATATTACAGTGTATTAAAATGCTCTGTTTCCCAGTGATATGGATGTTGAAACATCCTTTGAAACGAGTGGGCGCACTGCTGTATGTCTGTGAATGTGTGATACTGACAGGCTGCTTACTGAGGAAACTTTCATTCACTTTTGCCATCCTAAATAATATGCACAATAGAAAAGAGTATATTCCAAATACTTATATGTTGATTTTTTTTAATGAATGAATGACTGACTGACTGACTGACTGACTGAATGAATGAATGCATTTAATAATAATATTTGGTTACACTGTATTTCGATAGTCCACTTTAGACGTTCTATTAACTATAAGTAACTTTGTAACTATATGTCAACTACATGTCAACTAATTCTCAGAGTAGACTGTTAGGGTAGGTTTAGGGTTAGTAGAATAAGTTGACAAAGAAAGTGTTAGAAGATATTAAGCAGACAGTCTACTAATACTCTACTAACTGCTAGTTGACATGTAGTTGCAAAGTTACTTACTGTTAATAGAATGTCTAAAGTGGACTATCGAAATAAAGTGTTACCTAATATTCTGCCTATTTATTTATTTATTTAATCTATCTATCCTCAGAAGTATAGACATGTGGGATTATGGGATTAGCTTTTGATGTAATGCATTCAGCGCTGTTCAGCACTAGCTGAAATACAGCACTGAATATTTAAAATGTTGGTATTGCATTGCCATAGTCATAATGGACAATGGCTATGAATGTTTTTAGGCACTTTTGTATGCATAAAAAAAAATATCTGTTTATACAGCTCTGAGTATAACTTTCCAGTGATGTTGTGCTGAAGTGTCTCAGGATGCGTACGGCTGCATCAGATGAGTCTGCGTGAATTACACATCCTTTATTCAGAATTAGAATGAACTGTCTCCTGCTGCTGGACCGAAGCTGAGTCAGGGACCGATACATAATGGCTCTATGCGGACACCTGCATTAAGAATAAACCGGCACTTCATGCTGATGGTCCACCAGAGAGCCACACTTAACAGCCATTACTCTCAGCTATGTGCTTACACACTGGAAAATAAATGCATGCGCAGGCGGCCTGCAGACCACAGTAAATATTGCACAAAAAAGTCACACTGCCACTGACTTAAAGCTTATTGAAGTGTTGCCGTAATAGCACATTTTGAATTTTAATGACTTCTCAATTGATTTTTTTATTTTATTTTTTTTATTTTTTTGGCAGGTGTTGTTTCTTTACTGGCAAACTTTTATTGGTTTTCAAACAGAACTCTTTATACTCGTTTTAGACTTCATTGGTTCAATATATATATATATGTATGCTGCCATTTAAAGGTTTGCTGTTGTTGAAAGAAGTCTCTATATACAGTATTGTATATTATATTATATTATATTACTACAATGTTAGTTGAAGACAAGCTGTAGTTTAGTGTAGTTAGTTAATGTTCTTTGGATTCTGTTTATATTTATACAAATGATATACTTAGTTACTGCAATATTTGTTGTTTGTTGCAGAGCCTATACATTAGCCTGCCACTATACAATATTATAAATGTTTGCATTTGTTCAGATATTGTAATACAACATTAAGAATGTACTGTACATAAAAAATGCGGTAAGTCAATATTGATTACATTTATACGTTTCTGTAGGTCAACATTATAAATCATGGTGCTAACAAAATCAAAACTCTTTAAAAAATATATATAAAATAAAAAAGCTTGAATTGAAATTGTTCTTGAGAGGGATTCGTGTATTTGTTTTCCATTAGATGATGATTGCACTGCTAATTTATTCCAAACTGAAATCAAGTACAAACACTAACTGACTTTACAAGCTGTAATTAGTAATCAAAATAATTTCTGCTGATCAGGAAGCAAAGTATGATTGAAACAGTGTGCTCATTCCATTTTTAAAAACACTACCCACACAGTACTTAAGAGTAAGCCACTGGTGTTAAAAAGTCATTGAACGAGTTGTGTGTTTTCCTCTCTCTTAAAGGGAATGTTCATCCCAAAAAAATATGTTATTATTTACACACCCTAATGTGTTTTAATTCCTATGACATATATTTCCTTCTGTACAGTTTATTTTTGTTTCTATAAACATAAAATATATATAGACTGGAGTTTGTAAACACACACACACACACATGTCTGGTTTGCTATCCTTGTGGGGACGCTCCATAGGCGTAATGGTTTTTATACTGTACAGACCGTATATTCTATTGCCCTACACCAACCCTACACCTAAACCTACCCCTTACACGAAACTTTCTGCATTTTTAGATTTTCAGAAAACTTAATTTAGAAAAACAGGTACACACACACACACACACACACACACACATTTTATTAATAATGCCACTTTAAGAGCCTATATAGAGATATAGAGGGAGAGAGATATGCCTTTATATACCAAGGCCAAAACTAGAAAATGTAAAACATTTATCTCATACCTGTCCTTAAAGCCCTTAAATAACCTTTGTATATGTATATGTGTGTTCATATGGTATATGTTTCAGTGAGAGTGAACACAATCTGTTGTACTGGAAAGAAGCTGCATCTGCAAAAACAAAATGGAAATTGATTTGAAATTGACAGAGTACACCAACTTCACCAGCAGGAACACTAATCACCGTAATAGTGATATCAAACGAAACACCTATTTGCAACAAAGCAATATCAATAGCACTAAATAGAGATAATACATCTGTTGATTTGAAATGACAGTCATTTACTGTACATGCTTCCTTCAGTCCTTAGAAGCACCCCCAGCACTGCACAGTGTGCATGTCTTCCTCATCCAACACAATATAGCGGGTGTGTCAGATAAGGGAGACAACATGTGCAGTACGGGGGTCCTTCAGGACAGGTTTAAAAAAACACTGCATTAAATAATACTGTTTAATGAGCAGCACCAGTCAGATCGAGTTACAATATATTACTAACTCAAACAAGTTTGGCTGAATTAAATAAATCAGAAGTCTAGGAAAAAGTCTTCTAAATATTAAGCATGTCAGTGAAATCTAACTAATTAATATAAACCCAAATGATGTTTTGCTCTTGCTATATATGCACTTATTTATAAACTTTATACTTTTAGTCTAATTTATTTATTAAAAATGTCTAAATTCAATCAATTCAACACTTGCACTGAACCCACAAAGAATATCCTTGAGTATTTTCTGGCCCAAATAGAACGTATTAATAATTTTGTGAGTGTTAATACAGTAGGTTTTAATATTTAATATTAACTGTGCAGGGTTGTGTTTTAATTAAGTTTTAATTTTATGATTGTATCTTGATTATCTACAAATTTAATTTAAAAAAAAGTCATTTTTAAAGAATGAAAGCTCTAGTCCACATTCATTGCAATTGTATAGTATAAAAAAAGAACAAAGAACCCACAAAGAATATCTCGAAATATGTTCTGTCCCAAATAGAAGCTATTATTTCTAAAGATGCATAACACCTTAATTATTTAGTAAGTGTTACAACTGTAGATTTTAATATTTAATATTACCTAAGTAGGGTTGTGTTTTAATTAAGTTTTAATTTGATGATGATTACTTGATTATCAAAGAAAAAAAAATGTCCTTGTCCTTGTCCTTTTCTAAAGCTTGAAAGCTTCAGTCCACATTCATAGAAACTGTATGAAAAAGAGCAACTAGTTACAGTCTCCAAAACACCTTGTTTTGAGTTCAACCAAAGAAAGAAAGTCATACAGGTTTGGAACGACGCAAGGCTGATTGAATTATGAACTTTCAAGTATTTTAAGCGACCTTACGTTACCATTGCCTTTGGTTATCGCTCTTTGGCTGGAAGGCAAAAGGCTTTAATACAGTTCTAATACTGTGGGGGAAACTCAGACACGCATGTTTTACTGTTCAGAGCCACTGTGTGGGACCATTACTGATGGAGGTTTAAATCCTACAGTTCTCTCAAGCTGAAAATATAGTAATTGCTCTACTGAGGTTTGCACATTGCCAGCTGAATTTCTTCACCTCGTCGGCGCTGCGTGTGCGTGGGTTAATATGTGGAATGATATAAAGATTATCAGGTTGAAAAACACAAAAAACAAAAACAAAATGCGATGCAGTGAGATTGCAGAAGATTATGAAGCTTACTCATGAGGATTAATCTCTAAACGCTCATTAAAATCAGCGTTAAGCCTCACTAATATTCAAAAACCGTTAAGCTGAGCCTCTCAATTCCAGATTCAGACCAAGGTGATGACACAGATCGACAAGCTCTATTTAGACGTGTGTTTATACACGGATTTTGTTTAACTCTTTAGCTAAAGCCATTAAAGGAGGCATAAAACAGATTCTCACACCGGTAGACGACATCTTTAATATTATACAGTATATGTGTTTGAAGAAACAGATTTTGCAACGCTCCTCTCATTCTGTTGAAGTAGAAAGTCACAGAGGATGCTTTTTGGTTTGACTTCAATCAGTCATAGAAATGTGATAGTTCAATGCGTAGGTTTTCAAACTGCTTTTTAAAATACTATTTAACACATTTTGGCACACTTTTTATTCCTTGTACTGTCAAAACAGGAAAGTAGCATCCCAGCAAATAAAAATAGTGCTAACATTCCTACGAAGTTATAATAACACTCTTTCTGAAAGTTGTCTAAATGTTTTTAGATGTTTTAAAAAAAAAAATTCTTGGTTATGTAAATGTTACGGGAACATTTAATTTTATCTTTTTTGCAAACATTTTGGGAATGTTACTTTTGAAAAAGTTAATTCAAAAAAAGAGTAAAAATTCATTAATTAATTAATCAATTCAAGTTGTTTTAGACCTGAATGAGTTTCTTTCTTCTGTTGAACATAAAAGTTATTTTGAAGAATGTGGGTAGCCAAACAGTTGCTGCTCCCCAGTGACTTCCATAGTATTTTTCATTCAAAGTCAATGGGGACCAGCAACTGTTTGTTACCGATATTGTTCAAAATACCTTTCTTTGTGTTTAGCACAAGAAAGAAATTAATACAGGTTTGGAACAACAGGAGAATGAGAAAATAATGACAGACTTAATTTTTGGGTGAACTGTTCCTTTAGTGACAAGCAGCTGCTTTTTAGTACAATTAGCCTGCTGTCACTTTAAGGCCTGCACACATCTAATAAAAAGGGATGCATCCGTTTTTCTCACAACTGTTTTATTTCACTTTAGACATAACCAGCTGTGTTTGGTAACACTTTAGTATAGGGAACAATTCTCATTATTAACTACTTGCTTATTAGCATGCCTATTATGTTGGCTGTTTATTAGTAAAAAGCACATAATTCTGCATGACCATATTCTACATCCCTAATTTTACGCAATACCTAAGCTGGTAATTTTTCTAATGAACTTTAAACTGAAGACATCCTAAAAACATCTCTGTTGTACATCAGCAACTACAAGTCCATCAAATTCACTGTGATTTTCATGATTTTGCTCAGTTTTACAAAGTAGAAAATTCATCAAAGCAGAACTCCACTGCGCAAATACACTGTATTTGTGTGTGTGTGTGTGTGTGTGTGTGCATACACATATGTATCGTTTGTAGCACTAAAGGAGGATACCTGAGACATCTCTGTTTGTCTTAGGGTGTCCAATGACAATCGCATTCCTAATGTCTTCCAGAAAATTACACCTGGCAGCTCTATTGAAGCAAATGGAGTGTTAAGATCGCACAAATAGCTCTGTAAGTTTGGCATTTCAAGTTCTAATGTTGAAGCCTCTCACAAAGTGCTTTCTGTTACCTTCACATTTATCTTCTCTTGCATGCTGTCATTGGTCACCTTTACTAGCTTTGTTTTTACAGTTAGTTTTGACTCTGTCACTTCACAGACTAGACAGCTAAGGTCACGTCCATTTTTATAGACTTTAAAATATGTGTAGAAATTAAAAGTGAGTGTTATAAATGATATGTTGGGGGCTAATATATATATATATTAATTGTATTATAAGTATTCATTTTATTAATAATGTCATTCCTTTTAGCGGGAGAGAGATATGCCCTTATATACCAATTAACGACCATCATCATTTCACTTGCAATATTTTACACCTTTTTAATTAAATAAGCCCCTCTTTTTCTATTTTTACACTCTCTCTCCCGCTCTTGCTCGGTCCGTCTCTTCTGGGAAATATAGAAAAGTACTGCTTTGATAAAGATACTTGGGCAAAGTTTTTTTTTTTTTTTTTATCATCAGTAATGAATGTTCTCAGCACTTATCACAGTTCTCTGTTCTCTCACCACAGTTGGTGAAAAAAAATACATGAGGCCTCCAGCAAACCCTCTAAAGCAAATAACATCCCCGCTGAGCAGTGGGATGTGTCAGTCAGGGTGTGCGCTATTCAGAATTGATTTAAAAAAGCCACTTAAATTCCAGTTTAGTTCCAGAATTTGAATTAAATGTGAACTGAGGTTGCAAAAGGGAAGCAGGAGCAATTTGGATTTTAGGGAGTAGGTTTAAAATGGAATGAAATGCAAAGAAATACATTTGATGTTCCAGTGTAAATTACCCATAAACATAAAGTACATACATCATATGGGCCATTTCCAGAAATATTAGAAGCTATTATTTATTAATTAATTTTAATTGGTAATGTAATTAATATCATATCATATCATATCATATCATATATTAGTGTTTCCAAACAATCAGTAAGCGACAGGTGCTAGGAAACGCTGTTTTGTACTCATTTATTGACGAGTCGGCTGCAGTGCGGCCTACTGAATTCACTTGTGGCAGGGGGCGGTGGATATTTGTGGTGGTCAATGTGGATATTGTGGATGAGTTCTTCTGTGTCATCACGTTCTATTAGTTCTACAGCTTCAGTTTCGGAACTTTCACGCTTAGAAACACATACAGCTGTTCCCTCACCACAGTGCAACAGTGAAAAGGGACCCCTTTCAAACAGTGTCGCATTCCGAACGTTGTTTAAGTGACATACACCGGTATTGCGGTATTTTAAAAATTCATATCATAACAAAAATAAACACCGGTATTCGGTATGAGCCGGTATACCGCCCAGCACTATCATATATCATATCATATTATATTATATTATACAGGTCAAAAGTTTGGACTAACTAAGAAGTGTCTTATGCTGAACAAGGCTGCATTTATTTCATGGAAAAAATACAGTAAAACAGTAATATTTTGGAATATAATTACATTTTAAATGAACTATTAGGCTATCTATTTGAATATATCTTAAAATGCAATTTATTTTAGTAATTATAAAGCTGAATTCTCAGCAGCTATTACTCCAGTTTTCAGTGTGACATGATCCTTCAGAAATCATTCTATTCAAATAAATGCTGTTCTTTTAAACTTTCTGTTCATGAAAAAAAAAAATGTTTTCAACATTGATAATAACAAGAATGATAATTAATACTTGAGCGTCAATAATAAATGAGAACCAAATCCTATTAGAATGATTAGAATGAAGGATCATATGACTGGAGTAATGTCTGCTGGAAATTCATTCATTTTCAATTATTTTAAACATGTAATATCTCTCTTACAATAATGTGTTAGGTGAAATATGTCAGAAACAAATGTATTTATGAAAAGTTTTAAAATTTCTGTCATGTGAAAGAACATCCCAATTGTCAAATTTGCTGAATCTTTGTGCCAATCCTGTTGTACTCTGTATTATTATCTCTCCAAGCTGTGAAAATGCTCTGAAACGCTCTTTTTTTACGCATGCTCTAGGACCCCGACGGATGCTGGAAACTTCATTAAGAAGTAATCGTGCTGTTTAGGCCAACTTATGAGCGTGAAGACAGAAATAATATCAAGAGGTTTACTAGTATAGCATGGTTTTTAACAAAACAACAATATCAATCCATGCAGAGATCGTATTGAATTGTTTTAACTTGTCCTGTGAGAAACAACTTTAAAGCAGTCAGTCTCTCTGATATAATATCACGCAGACTTGATTTTATCGGGGATGGGGTTTATTCAACCTGAGGTAGACTTCACGTTTCTGCACCCTGCATGTGAACAAACAAACACGCTCCGCTCTGGCTGTAAAAATGTGAACAAACACAACAGCGCGAGATCTGCTAAGGCAGAGATAATGTTGTGTAAAATGTCTTGATGTTGATTATTCAGAATTATCATGGCATAACCGCCTTTCGCACAAGGAGAACAATGAAACAAATATCAAGCTGGGGGATTAAATTGACTCTAAAAATGTGTTTGGAATGAAAAATCTTTTGACTTTTAGCCCTGTATTTTTTTTCCCTGAAAGTAACAATGCCCTGGACTGTCCAGCTTTGAGAACTTGGTAGTTTATTTTTTGTTTGCTTGCATTTTATATTTCCCAACCACTTTAAAGCAGTCAGTCTCTCTGATATAATATCACGCAGACTTGATTTTATCGGGGATGGGGTTTATTCAACCTGAGGTAGACTTCACGTTTCTGCACCCTGCATGTGAACAAACAAACACGCTCCGCTCTGGCTGTAAAAATGTGAACAAACACAACAGCGGGAGATCTGCTAAGGCAGAGATAATGTTGTGTAAAATGTCTTGATGTTGATTATTCAGAATTATCATGGCATAACCGCCTTTCGCACAAGGAGAACAATGAAACAAATATCAAGCTGGGGGGTTAAATTGACTCTAAAAATGTGTTTGGAATGAAAAATCTTTTGTGACTTTTAGCCCTGTATTTTTTTTCCCTGAAAGTAACAATGCCCTGGACTGTCCAGCTTTGAGAACTTGGTAGTTTATTTTTTGTTTGCTTGCATTTTATATTTCCCAACCTCCTGACTGCCATTTTCTGGGCAGAAGCTGGTGGCATGAGTGACTTAAAGAGAAGAAAACATACCAATTAAACATGTTATACAGTATATGTCAAAACAACAGCTCACAGACAAAGAGCAGTGCTAAGTAGTCCAGCTCATTGCAGACGATGTGGTGTCAAATTTTAATTGGCCATATAAAACTGCCTAAAATTTAAAGGTACTCTAGTTCACCCTTAAAAGAGAATTCTGTCATCATTACTGTTCAACTTATGTGTTAATATGTCTTTAGTTGAACGAAAAAATACATGTTTTGCAGCATATCCAGGCTGCTCTTTTTTCACAACAAAAGCATATACTGACCAGATGATGTCCGACCCTCAAAAAAGATCAATGAACAAAACAAAAGTGTGGTCAAAAGGGTTAAAATTACTCTTTAAAAAGTTCTTCTGAATGCATGCAATAGCTTCATGTCCAAAGGAATAGACCAACATTTATATGTACTGTATGCACTTTCTGCTTAATATACAGTATATGGCTTTTCTGATACTTTAGTAAACTTGCTCGATAACTCACCTGGTGCAGCAGTGCACTTGTAATTGGAGGTGCTCGGATACGAGTCATAGTAAAAGCAAAAGCCCCATAGCCAGCTATGAGGTCACCGAGGTCTGGACCTCAGTAAATTGATCATCTTCAAAAATACAATTTGTTCTCTGAATGACTAATTTGCTGTTTAAAACTCCACATATGAGTGTCTGCATGTATAATTCAGTTTTGACAGTTTGCAAGAATGTTTAGCGTCCATGGTGTGAAAATGATCACTGCGAGTCGCTGGCGGACTGAACGAGGCTTCAGAGACAGTGTTGCCAGATCCAGCTATTATAGGCATATTTTGACTTGTCTTTTCCAGTTAATTTGACACATTAGAAAGTTAATAAAGTGGGAAGTTGCAGTTTAGGGTTAGCGATATCTTTATCTTAGATTATTTTCAAAAGATTTTAACTCATTTCTGTTTATTTTTTATGTATTTCTCTGTTTTTATATGTTTTAATATCAATATCTGGCAATGCTGCATCACCAACACTTAAACTGACAGTAATCAAAAAAGCCCACTGACAGGATTTCACATTCGGTAAGGCAAATGCAAAAAATACAGCGAGGCTATCGGAGCCGACATAGCAATGGTTATTAATGAAAACTGTAAGAGTAGTGTGTATTGTTGCATGAATAATAAACAACTGATAAAATTATCCACCCCTAACCTATAGTAAAGTATTAATAAATTCTGATGCAATAAATATGGTATAATTTAACACTGAAAGGTTTCATGTACCTGTCTCTTTTGAAGTGTTTAGTGTGTATAAGGTTGTATTTGTAGGGGTAATTATAGCACAATTCTTAACCCCACCCCAGGCCTCACTAATTTCCAAACCCTGGCTACGGCCATGGCTTCAGCAAATGCAGTTTTTTCTTATGTTTGATTTTTTTTTAACACTATCTGTTTAGGGTAGAGTTTATTGTAGGTGCATTATTTTCGAACACGATAGACCATTAACCTTTTAGTGCTAATCACCAGACATTTCATTTCCAAACTGCCACAATACATACGACAACCACCATAAAATGTTGCCAGATTCACGTTCATGTTCTAGATAAAACTGAACCTGCTTTTTGCAACATGCATTAGACAACTGGTTTTGAAAGTATTGTGAAGCATGCAACAAGCAACATAATATCATTTTGCACGAATGTCGCACCAGGCACGTTTTTCCATTGAGTGAATGTGTGAATGTTTATGAGTTCATATTGTTAGCCATGAGGTGCTGACTTCATCTCTATGTGTGCATTTGCTGTTTTCTCAAAGGATTCGAGTTGTTTTATCAAGTTTACAAAGAGTCGCTGAATGGCTAGTACAGTTAATTTGTTTTTGCTGAGTCCATTTTTTCTTCATTGATTTTTGATCTGGCCAGGCCGTTGCATGGAGGGATAGTTGTTTAAAGCTGACAGCACTGATTGTTTGTTGCACTGGGCTTGGCCTGCCACCTTTCTTTATTTTTCCTCTCTCTCTCCCTCTTTCTCACATGCATTCTCTTCTGTTTCCCCATCTCTTTCAATCATACTATTAGTCCCAACAACACACACCCTGCCTCCCATTTTAACAATTGCAATATTGCTACGGTACACAAGGACAATCAAGTGTGTTGGTATTGTATGCTTTGAAGAGTCCGCTAATATATCATAACCTTTCAATGCAGTATAACATTTCTTTTGTATTGTGTTATTGCATGCAGAAATTAAGCTTTTTTAAGGACCATTACGATTAATTGTAAATTGAGATTTTGGTTTTTATGTGATGATTAAGCACACTTATTCAGAACAAAAAAAAAGCATTATTGTAAATGTAAAAACAATAATTAGATTGTAAACTATTTTAATCATTTTCTATTTACTAATATTTACTTACTAACTTTTTTAATATTCACTATTATTTAATATTAATTACTTATAATACTAAATAAAAACTAATTTAACATATAAATTATTTTGTAACACTTTACAATAAGGACCCTTTAATTAACAGTAGTTAATGTATTAACAAACAACACAGCATTTATTAATCTTTGTAAATGTTAGATAATAATAATACAACTGTTCATTTTTAGTTCGTGCTAGCTCAGGTCAATTTAATGATAATAACAGATAAGGTTTGATTTTAATCATACACAAAACAATTTGTCAGCTAATAGTAGAGGCTTTAGAAGTTTTTTCCATTGTTAGTTCATGATGCTATAATGTAGTAACTAAGGTTTCAAATTTAGCTTTATTGTAAACTGTTACCAATTATTTATATTTATTATCTTGGTCATAGTAAGTAAATTAATTAAAGTAATTAATTAATTAATTAATTAATAAGACATATTTCTTTGTAAGATTTAACAATAAACATTTCTATAGAATTGTGGTACTTGGACTTGGACTTGGACTCGGAGGTGCAGTTATGAATGAACTTGGATGGGTGGATTTGGACTCAGACACTTTGGGTGCATAATTTCTTCCAATTACAGAAGAATCCATATGTGTAACATGACAGATAAAAAAACAGTAACATCATAAAATTAAGAAGAAAAAAAAGACATTAATAAGCATCGCTGTAGGGGTATCAGAGCGAATCAGACAATTCAAGATTCGATCAGAACATTGAAACATGAGGAGCCAAGACAATATCTAATTGGTCAAGGCACCATTTGGGATGTGTCCAAGAGCCTGGTTTAAATACTCAGGACACCATCAAGCTATGCTTTTTAGTCATGGCTTTTAGCCGTGCTTTTTATTCATGCTTTTTTTAGCTTTTCTTCACCTCGAGTCTGTGACCGCCTCAAAACTTCAACCAGCCCACAATTTCGCATCTTCAGCCAACGCCCAACCACTGGCTTCCCAACTTCAACGACTACTGAACTACCAGCCAATCAGCAACCTCGGGAAACCCGCCTTTTCTGCAATGACGACAAGGGAACCCCTTTACACAGGCAATGCAAGTACCTCCAGATTCTAGCTGAACTGGTGCTAACATAATTTTAACCTCATTGAGGAACTCAATGCGAGGGTTAATTAAGTGATAGATGGTTGTTCATGTCTATGCATTTTCACATATTGCTATAAACTTGGAATCTCACATTTTCATTCTCTTAAACTCATTCTTTCCTTACTTTCTATCTTCCTGCAACTTGTGTGAATGTGTGAGTGCGTGTGTTTATGTGTTAGACTAGTTTATATGTCTTAGATTTATC
>NW_015653021.1:108560-112601 GCF_001515625.1 Sinocyclocheilus rhinocerous | reverse complement strand
TTTTGTGCTTACAAGTTAATGTCTTAAACTGCCGATCTTGTTACTGTGCTAATAAATAGTGTTTTCACTATACTTTGGATATTAATATCCATTGCAGAATTTATGTTATACGGCTCGTTCAATGAATCGCTGGCTGACTCAGTGATCAGCCGTAAAACCGTGATTCTGTCCAAATTCCCTATGAAAAATCATAAATGATTCCCTTTGAGCTAAATTGACCTGTTTCCCTTACATCGCCTACTCAAACTCAATTGGTTTGAGTTTGAAAAACAGACTAGGACTTGACTCAGACTCAACAAGGTGGACTCAGACCCAACACTACATTTCTAGCAACCAATCACAGTGTCACTGTCCAGTCACATGTATTGTTACCCAGCGAAATTTCATGGGCAAAATCCAGTCATTCCAATAGAAACTTGTGCAATCAGGAGTTTCAGGAAAGGAAAAAAAATCCCTTGCAGATTTTACTCCGTTTTACTCTTGTTCAAGTTGGTCAGGAATTCATCACACTGACCTACACAAAGCAGTTTGGTTGGACTTCTTTGTAAGATGAGCTTGATACAGTACATACAGCTTCATACACGTTTACCTCTAAAATCAGAGGGCGTGTTTGGTTAATAGGAATGTTGTAAGTTTTTAAAGGGGTCCTATTATGCTCTTTTACAAAGTCTTGATTTTGATTTGGGGTTGTACTAGAACAGGCTCTCATACTAGGTTGTTCAAAAAACACATTATTTTTCACATATTTTACATTATTACAACACCTCTCTCCCCAGTCTGGCATGAACGGCTCGAATAGTTCCTGTATCAAATGAAAGCCCGCCTTCTGAAATACGAATTGTGCTGTGATTGGTTAGCTGGGCCAGTGTGTGTTTTGATTGGCACCACTCGGCGCCTGGTCGGGGAATGGCATGCCCCATACCATAGCCGCCTGCGAGCTTCAGTGTAAATATTGCGTCAAAATCAAATCAATTTGAGCGCGATTTAAACCCGGATGATTGTAACCACTCTAAGTATGTCTGCCTTGGGAAAGCTAGCGCGTTTCCGACATAGTGATAACACTCGTTGCCTTCTCTAGTGCAGCTCAACTAGGTCTCGTCCCATTCGTTGATATTTGTGATATCCAAAATCCCGGAAAATACGCGTTGTAGTCCAAACGAGTCGTTCGTTGTAGTTTTTGAAAAGTGATTTCTGTTAAATAGAATATCTCCTTTTGAAGTGGACTTTGAACTTTGTAACTTTGCCGATCTTTTTTATGCTCAAACAGCAACATTACAGACTTACTAAAGTTGAAAAAGTGAAAAAGCATAATAGGACCCATTTAGAGCATCTTGCAAGTCATGCTATGCTGAATACAATCTATATTTACTCAACGGTGAAACAGAACACACTCCAGCAAGCTTGGCCAGCCTTTCTTGAAATGTACCCAACCTGTTACCCCAGCCACTCGGCCAGACTCCGGCCACTGACTCAAATGGTGTACATCTGCACAACAGATCTGTCTGTGTGCCCTCCAGCTCTGATAGCGTCAGTCAGTAACCGCCGCTCTAATAAAAGGCACACTTAAGAGCCAGATAGAGAGGTCTCCGCAGAGGAGCCAGACCTGTGTCGGCATTTTGCTGTAATAGCACAGCTGTCTACAAACGTCAAACACTCATTACCTGTTAGGACCCTCTTTTGTTCCGACTCTCTGCTTTATGAACTTTGACCTAGCTCATTACATATAAGGAGTCAGTGTTGCTTTAGTAACCCACTGCTGTCCTGCAGCATGATACATTACAACGTTAATGAGTCATATTTAGTACAACACATGGACAAGTGTTCTTATGTGGGCTGACAAGGAGCATTTGTGCTTATCCTACAGTTAAATAGATATTATTATAAAGGTGCCATTAATTAGCATAACACTTGGCCAAGCCATCTCCCTGTATGGCTCAAAATCTGCAAAGGGGCAATTAAATGTAACGAATCATGTAAAAAATGATAATTTCTTTATTAGAAAATTAAACAACATTTTATCTAACTTTGATAATTGTCCTAATCTTTTAAACAACTGAGAAGATGGTGATCACCTGTCATATTCCTGATTCTATATATCAGCATATGAGTGTCAAATTGGAAGACTACAGGGACACATCTGAAGATTGCTCATTTAACGGTTAATTTAGTGCCACAATTATAAAATAAATAAATAAATAAATAAATAAAATAGGCATATCATTATCAGAATGTGTAGTTCATGCATTACAATGTCTGTCAAAATATAGCATACAGCAATGTTCACTAACATAGTTTTTCAATTGGATTGGCATTTATTCTCTCTAGCATGCAGTATTTCACTTAGTTCCCTGATCATTCCCATTTAATTTCAGTGAGTAAAGAACAAATTTATACTCATATGCATTATGTATTACGTACATTATCATCTGACAGACAGCATGGTTAAGCTGATCAGGCTGCTATTTTCTCCTTCTTCTTGGAAAGTGATGACATAGTAAAAACATCTGGTAGTGTGGGTTTTCCAGGAAATGTATATACTCCCTGGACCTCTGCTTCTTATTACAGTTTTTTTTTCAACTGCTTACACACATTTTCAAAACTTTGCCTCTTTTTTTTTCAAAACTTTACATACAAATCCATGAATTGCAGACACAAAATGCAAAATGCCTCACATATCTTGCAAAATGAAGCACTGCATTCAAAATATCACAAACACATCTCAAAAGCAAACATTTGCAAACACCTTTGCCATAATATTAGTTCCTGTTAGATTTATGTGTGTTACATAAAGAATTGCGTGTTGTGCAAAAAGTGTTTTATGAAATTTAAAACTTAAAAAATAAAATAAAAAAGAAACTGTAATACTACCATGTATTATGCACATATTTTTTTTAACAGACATTGATGTTGTGATATTCAAATGATGTGTTTTTAAAAACAGATGGATTATAAGGTTATAATCATTTATTTCTTAGCCGGCAAGTATTCAGTGAAGTGCTTGATGCCCATGAGTGTATTATGTCGATGTTTTTAGTTGTAATATTCCAAAAACAGCTGTGATAATGTGCAAGAGGGGTGAATTATGGTTGATTTAAAAATATATTAAAACATGCTGGAGACATTTGAAAAGTGTGTGTGTGTGTGTGTGTTTTCTTTTTTTTGCATAGTTCATTACACTTATTTTATACACTTGTATACACTTATTATTGTTTCTGATAATAAATTAGACTAATCATTCCTTGTTTCTTGTGTCATAAGGATAATGTGTCATACGTTTTGCAAGAATCACAGACATCTTGGTTTGTTTTACAACTATGCAAATTCACATTGATCTAGCTTGATGCATTAAATTATGAGGTCATTAAATTATGCAATTTTCCCATCTTAAGTGAAAAAAACAATTTTTTTTTTTTTTTTTTTTCAATTCTTCTTTTTGAAGGGGACTGCTTGCCATTTAGTTGCATGGGAAATTACAATTCAGTACTGCCTGTTATGCATACAATAATATCCTAATACGACCTTATTAGATCATAATTCAAATTCCACCCTGATCTTTCCTGAGTTTAGGACATGCGAGGAGAGTATGAATGACTTGCGAGGAGAGTATGAATGACTTGCCAGATACAACACCCACATTTATCAGTTTCTGGCACTTAACTGAGTGTGGTAATTGGAGGCTAATTTCTACACGGCTATGCTAATGCTGAAATGAATTAGATTGTCAATCACACATTTTGGATTAGCTTAATATGGTCCCCTAAAGTCACACTGTGTCTTTTACCATGTGCATATAAAATGACACTTGTAATCAGTATGGAACTGGATTACTGCCGCGGTCATTTAAAGCAATTTTGTCCTGTTCTATGAACCGATGACCTTGTTCTAGTTGCCACTTTGCTAATTTTTTTAAAGAATTTAGAAGTATCTTCCAGTCGGAAGTATGGAACGTGTCATCTCACGTTTTTAAAAATTCCTAGTGAATCTGTTATCATGTATCTGCTCTCAACTTTTTATTTATTTATAATTTTAAAATGTAATATA
>NW_015653021.1:76641-108529 GCF_001515625.1 Sinocyclocheilus rhinocerous | reverse complement strand
GAAACTGCAAATATATTGAAGACATATGCTATATATATATATATATATATATAAATGTAGCCAAGGCTTTGAGATAAAAAAATATTTAAAAAAAAGTACAAACAGTAATATTGTGAAATTTTAAAATTCAAAAGGCATGTTCTGCATTTTATTTTTTTTAATGTAATTTATTCCTCAGTGTCACATGGTCCATTAGAAAACATGATACACTACAAAAAGTATTCACAAATTTGGGGGTAAGTCAGATAAAAAAAAAAAATAATAATAATAATAATAATAATACTTTTATTCAGCAAGAATGCTTTCAACTGATCAAATGAGACAGTAAAGACATTTATAATGTAACCAAAGATTTCTATTTTAAATAATGCTGTTAATTGGACTTTCTATTCATCATCATTAATAACAACAACAACAAATATTATAGTTTCCACAAAAAAATAAAATACAAATAAAACAATTAAATGAATAAATAAATAAATTACAAAAACTGTAATTAAACTGTAAAACCGAATAAATTAAAAATGTGTTTCATTCAGTATCAAAACATGGCCATGGACCACAAAACCAGTCATAAGGTTCAATTTCTTGAAATTTAGATTTATACATCCTCTGAAAGCTGAATAAATGAGCTTTCCATTGATGTATGGTTTGTTAGGATAGGACAATATTGGCCGAGATACAACTATTTGAAAATCTGAAATCTGAGGGTGCAAAAAATCTAAATATTGAAATAAACATTAATAAATAAATGGATTTGTGAAATAAACATTATCTACTATAATAAACTATGTAGTAATTAAAATCACATAGTTTATGACAAAAACAAATTGAATACACACACACACACAGAAAACACGTGATTTGAATATATATTGCATAAACATGATTTCAATTTTTGTTTTTTAATTAATCAATTTCCTTTCATGGCTGACTGATTGGATTATGTTTTATGATTCAAATCACATGTAATTATTTCACTGCATTCATTAGAAGCTTAGAGCAACATTGGCTATAGGGTTCTCTGATGATCAGTAAAATTCATAAAAAAGCTCCAACCAATAATCAATATTCACGGACCAGCTATAACCATTCCAATGTTGCAGAATAATTGTATATACAGTAGCGGCCCATAGGAGCAGCTGTTAATGTGATATCTATGTATAGATATGCAATAGATTCTTTGCATCTTCAGTCGCTTCTCATCAAAATGAGACATACTGTATCTGTCAAGCCTTCCCTGCCGAAGTCTCTTAAAGCAGGCCATTGAGACAACAAGACTGACTGTCAGGTCCTCTCCACGCGTGGCTTCATCATCATCGTTGCGGTTTGGGATAATCGCACGGTACCCCTGGGTCCTTGTGGGTAATTTTAGAAAGGAAGCTTCGGCCAGCTGGCTTTATTAGATCACTGAATTGGTTTCGATTTCTCTGCCATCAGTCAAACATCAACAATTTCATGCTACATTATTAATATGGAAAGGTCCAAATTAAATGTCAAATCCTACTTGGAGCTGGATGCGTGTTTGCATTAGATTTTAATGAGTGTGTGTCCATAGGAAATGATTTCACACATACACACTCGACCCATTCAGCCCCTGGAGACAGAGAAACTATGAGTCTGTGCTATCGTGGAGAGTCTGTCCTGCAGCTTCAGACAGACATCGAGTAGGTTTTCAAGCTATTGATTGGTGCTTGAGGACTTTATCTAAATAAAGAAATAATGATCTTTAAAAAAGCATCATATGACCCCTTTAATACTTTAACAGTGATTATATATGGTGTAACCATATTCTCACCTACTGTTCACACTCGTTTGGCAGTTTTCCAGCTTAGGTCTATGCCCTGAAATCTGTAATTTAAGTGTGAGATCTGAATGTAAGTGTTTGGTTAGGGAGAGTTGTTGGTCCATTGCTTGTATAATTAGGCATTGCGATTTCTGCCACCTTTAACGCATTACTGTCATGTGATATACTTCAAATTATGCAAACTTGAAGAAACGCACTATGCGGAATGAAATAGGTCTTAAAAACACTTCCTTGTATTACAATACATATTTTAAAAATGATGGCAAGGATGCCAAGGATTTCTCAGTCCGTAAACTCTGTACAAGATATGTATATCAAACAACATTAGACTGAATTTACTTATTATTTTATTAATAATGAATAATTATGTGAACCTAGAACATGTTGGGTTCACAGCCAGTGTTGCCAAGTCCGTGGAATTGGGCTACTTTAACACTGTTGCTGCGGGTTTAAGCGACCCCAATAATGTGAAGAAACGCACTATGCGGAATGAAATAGGTCTTAAAAACACTTCCTTGTATTACAATACATATTTTAAAAATGATGGCAAGGATGCCAAGGATTTCTCAGTCCGTAAACTCTGTACAAGATATGTATATCAAACAACATTAGACTGAATTTACTTATTATTTTATTAATAATGAATAATTATGTGAACCTAGAACATGTTGGGTTCACAGCCAGTGTTGCCAAGTCCGCGGAATTGGGCTACTTTAACACTGTTGCTGCGGGTTTAAGCGACCCCAATAATATGATATTTAGCCCCTAAAATGCGAATTTTACCAGGGGAACCCCACCAAAAACGTGTATTTTACCCCACCGGAATGCAATTTTTACTGGGGGATCCCCCTCGAAACGCGATTGGGCTAGTTTTGGGCTAGTTTTGAGTAGCAATTGGGTGGGTTTTGTTGTGAAAACCTGGCAACCCTGTTCACAGTGTACATTATAAGTAAACTACACTGCATATGCAGCTCACCTGAAAAGAGTCAGAGCCAGAACTCTAGCAAACCACTCTAAAACGAATCAAGTGCCATCCAGCAGCTGATAGAAGCTACAAGCAAGTGTTCTTTGCACCATTCATGTCAATGCAATCCACATAAATCTGTCAATGGAGATACATGGGCTTTCATTTCTCACCTGCGCAGATGCTCTCCACTCACACACTCTCCATCAATGTAGTGCTGGAATTGCCAAAATCAGCAAACACTGCTGAAGCTGCAGCTTTTTCCCACATGACTAAAAGATATCACTTAGTAGGCTACAGTAATTTGACTTGTATCTAGTACTGCTACTGCTCTGCGGTGCATTTCCCATACAACGCTGTAACTCGCTGATTAACTACCATGGTATGATGACACATTGTTGAAGAAACTAATCAACTAGTCATGACTGTTTCCCGAAACCATATAAACATTGTCGTACCGTCGTCATTTGAACCACTTTGGTTTAGCAATATCCACCTTTTTCCTAATGAGCCTACTGCGTTTTAAATTATGGGAGGTGCTTCCGGTTTGGGGAAGTTCCACTCGAAAAGACTGCAACACATCATTTTAAATCATAAGATGGCGCTAGAAATAATCCTCATCTGTAATTCTGACTAAATGGACTGTAAAGTTTCATTTATTTTCTATTTTCAGAAACAGAAAAATGAAATCAGGACAATAACGTTACAGTTGGTATTAATGTGACGTGATATAACAACAATATCTATAGAATAGATCTTTTTAGCCCGCTGCATTATTTTCTTCCTGATTATTTTCATGTTTCATTTGTATTCTGCTGTAAGTAAATTTAAAAAAGACAACATATACAGTGCATTTGTCTGCTCTCCCGATTTAATTTACCTAAATTTAATTTATATAAACCATGAATAATTCCCTGGAATGCGCTAAGAATCTTTAATTTTTCTTCCCAAATCCTCTAGTCTCTTTCCAGGTTTGTTTTCAAACGGATTCTGTAAAATGTAATTATTACGAAATGTAGACTGTTACTGTAATGATATTTAGCACATCTATAATATTGTTGCGGATAGAAGGATGATCTTTAGGAGTTATTCAGGTTTTGTTGAAAGTAATTTGTTAATGCTTTTACACTTTTAAATTTCCTTTTAATGATCGATGGTTGCATGGTGAGTAAAATAATGTCACCTCATTGTACTTAGTTTTTGAAAATGCTTATTATTGCGTTCATAGAGTGAAACTTTTGCTGATTGTTTACAGTGTAATCGGAAGTTACTCCTATAATTTGCGCAAAGTGTCATGGGGCGTAAAAAAAAGGTGAATAAGATGTTGTTAATGGCATCACGTGCAGGAGTAATAATCTCTGTCAATTAACTGATTTGATATCTGAGATGCTGCAGTAATGAACATGGCATCTAATGGCTACTTCGCTGTTTTTAGTTCTTTGTCATTTTGTCTATTTGATGTTTGATTCAAAGCTGTTTTATTTGTTTTGATGTTTCATTGAGAGCAACCAAGTTTTGTAATGCTATGTGCGAATGTTCATTTAAACAATGGTTTCGGATAACACTGAATTGCTGAACTACTGTATGTTGTTGGTAAAGATGTAATTTATCATTGTTTGCTAATGATGCTTTTGGAAAACACACTCTTGGTTGTTTGGTTGTTTAAAAATTTTGTAATGTTAAAAGAGATTAAGAGACTTGATCTTGTGGTCTTGAGACAAGCATGGTTTTGGTCTTGATCTGAGTGCCATTTTTTAGGGGGTGACACCATTTTCAACTATTAATTTACTTTATATATATATAACATAATTAATTTATTAATTTGGGGCCTGAAAACAAACTTTTGGAATTGGAGTTTCAAAGTAGTGTTGTCAAAAGTACCGACCGCGATACCATTCGGTACTGAAATTTTAAAAATGTCCATTTCCCGCGAAGATTTGAGCGTTGCTGAACAGTTTCTTAAACAGCGCTGATTGGTCATTGTGTTCACACCCTCAACAGATATGTCTGTGATTGGCTACAATGATCATCGCTTCACCCTCTTCACTGAGCGCTCACACAGAAGCACACAGAAACGTTTGAAAGCCGCGTCTACCAAATGGTATCGCGGTCAGTACTTCTGACAACACTAAAAGTATCTTTTTGCAAACAATACCGTAATTGTCTCTATAAAATTTGTGAAAACGTTGACGTCATGGGTATGTGTGTTATGTATTCAGGCTATACGAATGTGCAAGTTTCTTTACAAAGTGACAACAACTGGCCTGGCAAGCATAACACAGCATTTTTGATAGTTTTTGTGAAACCATGTGAACAAAGATTCTTGTGACAATGTTGTCATCCATACTTTAAACTTTTTAAAAATGCAAAAGAAAACATATCTGTTTTGTGGATTGTTGTCAGGTAAACATACTCTGAGTTTCTCTGTTTGGGTCTCTAAAACATACACTAGTTTTAGGGATGGACCGATTTTTCGGCAACCGAAATTATTCGGCCGAAAATAGCAAAAAAAAAGCTCATTCGGTGTTCGGCCGAATAAGCGAAAAGACCGAATAAATTGTACTGAAAAATGATATGACGCGATCAAATAGCAACCAGTGCAGAGTGAGAGGCGCGCACTCTTTATTATGCAGCACACACGTCAGCAGTGTGGAAGCATTTAAACTGTTGGAGAAAGAAGCAAAAATCATTACAAGCACCGACAGCGAGAGACTGTTTAGTACTGCAGCGCATGTCTTCGATGAGAAGAGGAAGGGGTGATTGTTGCTGGTTACTGTATGATGATTGAAATCGCAAAATGGCCTTAAACAATTAGTAAATAAACTGCAGAACGTTATGTTTTCTAATACACGCACGAATGTATTAAAAAAAAATACATGCCTGATTCAAGAAGGGGGTCTGATGGCCAAAAATTATAATTTTACTAACTTATTAATTTTAAGTTAAATTGTGCTTTGTTGGTATAGTGTCTGCTAGAATGTTAAAAATGTTCAGTGATAAATATTTTAAAATTGTTGTTTTGTAATTTATTTTTTTCTTTGAAAAGCAAGACAAAACAGTAAAAAGCACATTTAGTTTTTTTAATTTATGGAATGGTGAAAAAAAAAATTGGCAAAATGCATGGAAAAAAAAAAACTCGAAAAAACGTTTTCGGTATTCGGCCTTTGGCCCAGTGTTTCATTTTGTTCGGTTTCGGCTTGGGCCAAGAATTTTCATTTCGGTGCACCCCTATTATAAAACAGTTCAGATTTGTGATTGTTGCTGGTTACTGTATGATGATTGAAATCGTGAAATGGCCTTAAACAATTAGTAAATAAACTGCATTCTGACAGCGCTGCACAAACTCGTTGTTTCATTTTGTTCGGTTTCGGCTTGGGCCAAGAATTTTCATTTCGGTGTATCCCTAGTTAGTTTTGTTCTAGATTTGGGTCTTGGGCAATGGAAAGTCTGGTTTTTGGTTAAGAACTCAGCGTAAAGGGTCTTATAGGGTCTGGTAATGCTCTGGGTGTTAAACAGGTCTAGTATTGGTCTAGTTATTTGGGGTTTTGGTATTCGTTTGGTGTTAACTCCAACTCTGATTATGTATTATCAACTGCTGATTGCGGATGTAATCAGTATCATATGTAATGTGTATTTCACACTATGTCACTGTAAATTAAAATAATGATACATTATGTAAAACAGTGCATACTACCTTTTCATTATGCCGGGATAGTCTCAACAATATGAATAGCCATTGAAATGCAAATGCAATCAAGGATAGATGGTGAAGGTGTCTCTGGGCCTGTTTATGATACTCTGCACCATAGGAGCTTTCATTCAGATTGTGCCATCCTCTGGGAACATTACTGTTTATTTTGCTGTGCCCTCTGAAGAACTCAGCATTGAGAATATGGTGTTTCATTTACTGTCATTTAAAGACACTGCTGAGGAATTCCCTAGATTTGAACATATGTAATTATGGATGCACATGGAAGAATGCTGCCTTTGCACTGAGCAGAGCAATATAAACCATAAATATAATCACAAATCATAAACAGCAACAAGAAGAGTTCCAGGTTCAATACAAGTTAAGCTCAATAGATTGCATTTATGGTGAGAAAAAAAAAAAAAAAGGTAAGGCACTTATAATGGAAGCGAATGACACTCAAGTGAAGCTAATCATTTTATAAAAGCATTTGCAGCTTCTTTTTTTTTATTTGAAAAGGTGTTATTTGAGCTGTAAAGCTGTTTAAAACATCATTTTAGAAGCTATTTTAGGGTTTATGGCATCACATTGCCATGGCATATATGCCATTGTATAATTTAATATGCTGTAACTTTACACAGAAAAGGTTAGTAAGTGATTTCTTTCACTCTAAAATAATCTAAATGCTCAGATTGTTTATGGATTAACCCAGTTTACTTAATTTTAAGTGGCTCATTGTAATCCAGATTAATTTAATTGTATTTTATTTTATTTTTTGCTTTTTCCCCTATTTTTAAGTTTACGTTTATTAAATTAATTAGTTAATTTATTATTATTATTATTATTATTATTATTGTTGTTGTTGTTGCTGTTGTTGTTGTTGTTGTTGTTATTATTATTTAGATGTATATTTATTTACACATACATTTTTTGTATATTTGGTTACACACTGGAACATAAAATATCAACATATTCATGTTTTGTTTGGATTTGTAATATATTTATATTAAATATGTTTAATATATTGATTTTATATAGTAATATGTTGTCAGTATGTCAATAATATTGTACGTTTCAGTATCCAAATGTACAAAAATTGTATGTGTACACCAGAGGCGTTCCGTCCATATAAACTGCGAATGCGCCGCATACCCAGGCCGTCTGAGAGAATGAGTTCACTCGGTAATTTTCTGTAAATCCACGTCAGTTGCGGATGCTTCCGGGTGAGCGGATTCTCCGCAGCTTTCTCGCCTCCGCTCTGTTGCTGTAACTCGTCAGGATTATAGCACGTTCTCAGTGATTTGCTGGTCTGTGGCTGATTTCATGCGCGAGGTAAGCTGTCCGCTAAACGCTCGCCCAAGCGGAAAAATGTGCTGTTCCTGTCAGATCTCGATTGCCGAAAATCACATTGTGTTTGATGCAAAACTAACTTGACTAAATCATATGAAAACACATCATAACTGTATATTTTCATGCTTTTTCAAGCAAAGCAAATTTTGAAAGTCCACTAAAAACATATCTGGTCATAGACAATGTTGAAGACGTTATTGTCAACATGCCTAAGTGGTAAAAAAAAAAAAAAAGTTTATAAAAATGTATATACAATTTGAAATAATAACAAACACCAGGAAAAAATAGGAAACAATATCTTTGTTTTTCGTATACTTGTGTTGCTTGCAATTAAAGTCCTTTTCTGATTTTATTGTTGTTTGCAACGTGTTTATCTCTTTTCATGACATAGGCAAAACACATTTTTGGGCCCCCCTTCCCTATTAATATAATAGGCCTAATATTACCACCCAAGCAAACAAAAACATTTCTTAATCAGTGGAAACCGTTACAGTGTTTTCTATCGCAATAAGCGCTTGCGTTCAGTCAATAAAAAAATTTGTTTGAGAACTGAGAAAGACCATTCCATTAATAGGCGCGGTGACGTGGCCACATTACCACATAGGGAGTGCATTATTTCTCTAATAATTTTAACGGCCTGGAGTCACAATCACACATCAATTGTTCAGATGATTTGTTTCAAGACATTTGATATGTTTCTGTCCTGAAATCTTGTGTGTTGAATTAGCTTTTTTTTTTTTTACGCACCGCATCCCAAACCTTCCGTTGCAAATTCCAAAGCGTCATTTTAGAGCTAATAACAGAGGCTTGAGCGATTGATATGCAGGGGCTAACACAGTTATTAATGCAGTCTAACGCAGTTATTAGAGAGAGAGAGAGAGAGAGAGAGAGAGAGATTAAGTGCATGTGAATACATGCGTCTGTGCGTCTCTCAGCTGTATTCAGCAGCAGTGTCTACTAATAGCGAATCTTTAAGTTGAACTGCTTCAAGAACCTCGCTACTGAGAAATGTCATGTAGCTTTTCAGCTGCGAAACTATTTTATTGATAAATTCAACAAGTTTCTCTTTGCGTCTCTGCGCGTGTGCGCGAGTGCGTGTGTGTGTGTCTGTGAGAGAGAACGGGAGAAAGAAAGTGTGATTTCCATACATAAAAACGGATGAAGACATGGAAATAGTTTGTCGTTTTTACCCTATTGTTTGTTATATTTATTTGCTCAATGTCTTCTGGGGTTTTGGTTCTTTTACTGTTGTAGATATCCCATAGTATAACAAAAATAGTATATATCTCTTCATTGTGTTTGGGCCCACCCTGGACGAGCAAGCATAGGCACGTGCCTAGAATGCCCATGCGTAAATCCAGCCTTGGTTACTTGGCAATATCTTAAAGATATTATTATTATTATTATTATTATTATTATTATTATCATTATCATTATCATTATCATTATTATTATTATTATTTTGGTATTTTGCATGATCTATTATTGGAGTAGTGTCACCCGGGTGGGAGTTTGAACTCCTATTCACTGTGAATAAAAATAAATGAATTTAAAAAAAAAATCATTCAGTCAATGCAGAGACATATAGAGCAGGGGAATCCCCCATCTCCCCACCCTCTGAATATTACGTATTATAACGTAACTATGTTATTTGGCGGGTTTTACTTGGAAAAGCAGCTGATTTCTAGCATTCGAATAACTATGGACAAACCTCAAACTATAAGAAGGATTGGAGAGGAATTTAATTTACAAATAATGTAGGAATGTGCATACTTTTAAATCGACACCTGCCACTGTTTTCCTCTTTGAGTGTGTCTTAAAAGCGATGAGGAGGTGGTGGTGGGGGTCTTAATCTTATCACTCAGCATACCCGGTTATAAAAGTCACCGCTCGCCACTGGTGTACACACTATATACGAATACCTATGAATACAAATGAGTTTGTCCTGCAAAAGGTTGCTGATGCATGCTAGTGCATGTTCATACACATTATTCACCTGAAGAGAGGCATGTTTGTGTTTGCTTTCTGTGTTTTTCTTGCGTGGGCGATTACGAGTGTGGACGTTTCTAAAGATAATAACTTGTTTTTGCGATCAAAGCTTAAACTGCGATGAGAAATTAGTGTAAAAGAGGAGAAGCTGCTGTGCGCTCAACATCAGGGCAAAGATGGAGGCAGCCATCTGTTTCTGCACATTCAAACCGATGTTTCCTTCTCATTTGCGGTTTTAGCAATTACATTAATGTGCACTAGATAATGTTCATTTCTTTCTATCCTTGCATGTGAAATTGAGGCAGCCAAACATGGTTGAAATGCACATTGTTGCCTGGTGTCCACATCTTGCTGGGAGTAATACAGTTTGTCTCTTTTTTTTTCCCCCCATCCAATCATATATCATTTTACTGTCAGATTGTCGATGGGACTTAATGTACTCATAATTTCAAACCCATGCACAGTAAACATCAGAGCGCCACTATATTGTGGTTTAAATATGAAATGCAGACTAGATGGAATATAGCTGTGTGGAGTGGTTTAAGTGATGTATGAAATAATTTCCACCAAGGGCAAAAGAGTCACGGGCCCAGAAACAGTTTATTGTGCATCCATTTTTTAATCAAGACGATAATAAAATATTAGCATGCTAAGCACACCAGGCCTGGCTGTGAATGAGCAGCGTACAGAAAGCCAAAGATTCAAGATGACATTTGGCCACCACATAGAGCTGCATAAACCTCCTAAAACTGTGTAATGTGGTGTTTGGGTTTTGTCTTGTTCATGTTTCCATGTCTTTTATTTTGTAATTGTTTTATGCTGTTTGTGTCATACTTCCCTTGCCCTCATGTATCTCAGCCTTGTGTATGTGTCATGTTCTGATTGGTTGT
This sequence comes from Sinocyclocheilus rhinocerous, assembly GCF_001515625.1. NCBI lineage: Eukaryota > Metazoa > Chordata > Actinopteri > Cypriniformes > Cyprinidae > Sinocyclocheilus > Sinocyclocheilus rhinocerous. The sequence goes on along the minus strand of NW_015653021.1, from coordinate 97,841 downwards.
TTTAGTCATGTGTCTTGTTTCCCATTGGTTTGTTCTTGTCATGTGACCCTCTTGTTTCCTATAAGTAGCCATCATGTTGCCATTGTCGTCGTGTATTGAATGTATTTATCCTGCTGTTGATGAGTCTAGTCTGTTCATGTCAAGTCTGTTCATGTCAAGTCAAGTCTCGGATTATTGTTTGGATGTTTGGATCACACTGTAATAAACTGCACTTGGGTTCTTCACTACTCTCGCCTTCAGTGGATGATTCGTTACAAACTGCTTTGTCAAAACATGGGAGTGCCAGCATTTAGTTATGTTGATAAAGGGTGAAACAAGAATTTACTGGAATCAATCTGAGCACTTTAATTTCTAGTTTCATAGTAAATGATTCACAAAACACTGAAATGTTTATAGATTTTGATCAATCAATACAGCAACGTGTGTACAATTCATTTATTCATTTTTTACGGTGTCTTTTGGGAGCTTGTCAGCTGTGGTCATTATGAATATGAATACTGTGTGTATTTTATGTAAGGTGTTGTTTGCACACGTACATTTGCTTGAATGTAACATAATAACAGCATCTTAAATATAAATTATGTATGAATCCTTTTTTAATCTAATGCTGAATTCATGGAATATTCATTTGTGTTTTATAAGTACTAATTTATTACTAATTACTAGCATAATATGCACGCTAATAAGCAACTAGTTAATACTGAGAATTGGTCCCTATACTAAAGTGTTTCTCATTTCTGTAATTGTTTAACCATTGCTTATCATGTTAGATTTATTTTGTTTGGCGTGGGACAAAATGCCTGAACTCCCCTTTGGACAGACAGACCACATATGATAAATTTTAATTTGGTAATTCTGGGACGGTTATAAATTCATCTGCATGCTTTGAGGCTCAGGACAAAGGCTGGGTTTAGTGAGATATCAGCCCTGTGAGGAGGGTTTGCATATGATCTATGGATTCCTCTATTCATAATGATACGCCACTGAATAAACGATCTCCAGTATAATCAGGCTCAGTCAATATAATCTCTCTCAGAAGGTCTTCATTAATCTCGCCTACTATGGCTAATCATGTCCCTGTACTTGAGCCCCCACCAGTGTCTCACCTGCTTATGTTATTTTAATTAATTTGGCACACTGCGGCCCATGGGCGGCTGGCTGAGCTGAAACAGGATGAAGTCCATCAGCCCTGTGTAAGCATGATTACAGGACATGAAATGAAATGAAATGTTTGATTATTATTTTAATTTTTTTTTTCGTTTTTTTTTTCATTGTAACATTAATTTAATGACAAGTAAGTTAATTTGCCCTCAACTTCCTATCACAATAATGCATGTTTTTATTCCTCATTATTCTCAATGATTCTCATTATTATAATGCAGTATTTTTACTGTACCACTATAAGAACATTATTTTTTAAATGAAATCAGTATAAAGTAATATTGCATTGAGACTTTTTTTCACTTCTTGTTATTCTTAATGATTCTCATTATTATAATGTAGTATTTTTACTGTGTTACAGTTAAAAGTACTATAATGAAATTATTTAAAAAATTAAATCAGCATGATGCAGTGCAAGCAACAAATTGTGTAATTATTTTAATAATTATACAATAATGCATTTTAGAGACACTTTTTCATTTACAGTAATTTATTGATATCCTTAACGTTTATCATTATTAAAATGACGTATTTTACTGTTTAAAGTACTATATTTACTATATTTACAGCTTAAAGAACTATAGTACTATATTTACAGTTTAAAGTTATTTAATTTTAAAAATTAAATCAGCATAAAAGTAGCCCAACAAATAACATGTTGTGTGTGTGTGTGTGTGTGTGTGTGTATGTATATATATATATATATATATATATATATACACACACACACACACACACACACACACACAAACACACACACAATATTTTATTTTTGGGGTGATCAAGATGGTAATAGAACACAGTAGCTAGAAGAGAGGACAAGTTGCCAATTGACGTTTGAGTCAGTCACTATGAATCATGTTTATTATATTCCTGCTCTAACACACCATCTCTGAATTTGTTTTGATCAGAACACAGTTAACATGACTAATTTGAGCCGGTTGATTTAATTAACCGCCAAATCGTATGTTCCCAATCATGGGCACAGGTTACAAAAATAATTGTAAAAGAGAAATGTAGTGGTTATTATTTTTAATTAGCTGGTTCTTTTTTTTTTTCATGACACTTTTTTCCTCCATTAATTTCTTTCTGTAAAATAGGTTTGCAAAAGTAAATAATCATACAGTTTTAATGGCATGCTGCAATCAAATGCAAATTTATCTGCAGCCAGTTTGTAACCCAACAGCTGTGCGGCCTCAATTTCTGTTTGTTTTAGCCCCTAAAATATCAGGTGCTGGTTGGGATTGTCAGGGGTTATTGGCTATCGGATAAATCTGAGTCTTGACAAGTGTTTGCACTTGTCAGCTGCAGCAGCAGAACCAACAAAAATGGTCTTCCTCACAATAAACTGTGTTCATCATGAAAAAGCCCCACTGTAAACCCTCAGTTACCCCTTCAACAGCTGTGCCTCCTTCTCTTCCGTAAATAGGACAGAAAAGTCATAATTAAATTGTAGAGTATCTTTTTCACCATTGTGACGTTGACTAATGCGTCTTGTCCGTTCATCCCCAATAAACACATTTGCATTATTAAATTCAACGTGGCAGGCATACATTAAAGTCACAGCATTTTGTGTCTGAAATTTATATCTCCTAGGACGTGATATGAAATGAGAAAGCCGTAGAGAGCAGTCAGGCTTTTCAAAGCCAGCGCACTGTGGTTACTGAAGAGCACTTTATAGCCTCTGAAAAGAACAGTGGCGGAACGTTTGAGAGCATAGAGGAAAACCTTACAGAAATCGGAAGTTAACAGCTTAAATAAGATTAATAACACAACTATTGTCACTGAGTGGCCATCATTTCATTCTTAAATAAGCCAGTTTCTGCCAATAGCTTTTCTGCATCAGTTGTATGAGTGATGTTGAAACCACTTTTATTTTTTGGACCACTTTTATGAAGTTGTATGACTGTTTTTGTGATTGTAAAGCTTAAAAGCTCCAGTCCCCATCATCTTAATTGAACATAAAAAAAACTACAACTCTCTAATAGCCAAACCAAATGATTCTTCAAATACTTCTTGAGCAAGCTACATGACCTCGTCTAAACTGTTGACTTTTGGCTGAATGCACACACTAGGAACAGAGGACATTGTTTTAAAATGTAATTTAGCAAGAATTAGAGGTGTAAAGGTACACACAAATTACTGTTTGGTACATACCTCAGAAGAAAGAAAGAAAGAAAGAAAGAAAGAAGCAATTTCAACTTTTAAATCTCACAATTCTGAATTTTTCTCACTGTCTTTTCTCAAACAAGGTATAAACTCATAATTTTGAGATAAGCAGTTTTGTAAGAATTATCTTGTGAAAGATTAAAAAGTTGCAATTACATTTTTTATATAAATCTGCAAGATATAAACTTAGAACAAAATTCAGAACTTTGAGATGTTAACTCACAATTGTGAAAAAAAGAAGCGAGAATTGTGAGATAAAAAGTTGTGATTTTTAAAAATTATTATTTTCTATTATGTGCGGAAAAGAACAAAAAAGTAATGTATAAATGTAAACCAAGAATTCTTAGGGGGAAAAAAGTCAAAATTGTAAGAAAATTATGAGGGGGAAAAATACGAGACTCATATCTCGCAATTCTGTCTTTTTCCCTCAGAATTATGAATTTACAACACAGAAGTTCAGCATGTGCAATGGTTAAAAACTGCATTTTTAACTGCATTTGTTCGGTACACAAGCGTACTGAACTGAAATACCCACAACAAACATTTTCACCATTAGTATGTGCACCAGTACACCCCTTGCAATTGTAACGCCTCTGTGGACTGTTTATTGTGGTTTCTTCCCCTTGTGTTGGTTTAGCCCGTACTAATCATTAGTTAATTACCCTCATTGTGCTCACCTGTCTGCCACTAATTATCCACCCCATATTAGTTCCTGTCTGTCTGAGCATTAGTGTCAGTTATTGTGAATGTTACCCCGAGTGTGTGTGTTTCACCTACCTGTACCTGCCTTGTTGTGTCTACATTAAAAGTCATTATTGGAATCCTTGTCGTCCTGCCTGCCTCCACACATCCGGACCGTGACAGCAAGGAGTTTTTTGGATTTTTTTTAATTCCCCCCCCCACACACACATTTTTGGGTGAACTATCCCTTTAAATAACCATCATTATTTTATTTATTTACTCTTGTATATATTATCAGTAAGATTTCACAATTTTTGCAGCTCAGTTGCACAGGTCTTGTTGTAGGAAGTTTTGAGTTCTTTTAGTTACAGTTTACTTTTATAGTACATCATTCTCTTAATACAAAAGATAATAAGACAGTGTCAAATGTTTTAAAATTATATTTTCCCCAATCTAAAAGATGTCCCAAATCCTCAAATTGAACTTTAATCATCCACATTCATATTCATATACAGAATATCATTGATTTCAACTATGGAGGCACTGCATCTGTCTGTAAACCCCCAAGACCGTTTAATCTTTAATGCAACTGCGAGAATATTGGAGAATCTATAGTTCATATTCAAGAAGGAGAAAGGCCCAAAAGTACAGTTGCTGATATGGCCAAAAAGGAAGATGAAATTCTGATAGCTTATAATGTAAATCAATGAGATCTTTAAAACAGTATAGAAGACTATTTACTGTAAATAAAATGCACATAAAAATCAGTTGCCACTCTGTATCTCCCAATAATATGTCTTAGTAAGGCAATATTCAAATAATATGTCTTAGTAAGGCAATATTCAAATGCTTAGTTTTATGATGAACACTGTATTTTTATTTTGAGGGTCAAACATAGAAAGCAGTGCAATACAATGATGATTGAGAGATGTACATATAAACATTCCTCAAAAGCCTGGTATATGATAATTGATACTCACATTTAAACATGACAGATTGATAATAAAGTAAACCTAAGTAAAGTTGCTAACAATATAAAGGTTATTCTTACGTTTACTTTATTAAAATCAGTAAGTAAGTACATAAATACATAAATAAAATAGTATAAAAAAAGTATAAAACATCAATCAGAGGGCAGAAACTTTATTAATGAATTCAGCTCAAACCTTTATATTTACTTAATTATAATTTAATGATCAACTAATTAAGTCAACTTTATTTACAAAAAAATAAATAAACGCAGGTAAATAATTACTGTTATTCTCTCTTTTTTGGTCTTTTTAGTTTCATAATTAGTTAGGTTTATGGAGTGGCCTGGATATGTGTAACACATCTGACTCTGTTTGGTAAGGAAATTGACTTTGTGCCATGATCTTATGACTATTTCCAAGTTTGCTTGAAATATCATCATGCAATGTCACACCATTTCCAATCCAGGGCGCCTATTCCTCAGGTGAACACTTGATGTATGTCTCTTTGATGTCTGTGCCAATGAACGTCTGTCTGTGTCAACACAGTTATGTCAATTACAACTTGACTGGTTTTCATCCTTGCAGCTTTTTGCATTGATTTGTCAGCCAGTGTGTTTCCGCAGCTTTTGGTAGTGTTAACTGAGGGGTGAGTTTTGAATTAAACCTACTGTGTTTTAGATGTCAAAATTAGGGCTGTCAGTTTGTGTTAATTTGGTTAAGTATATTAAAAATAATTTCCTTAAAAAAAAGCACAGTTAATCCTACCCCCTGACCAGTAAAAAAGAAGTTATCCAACCAGCATTTCAAGCTTGAAACATCACCTTATTGAAAGCATATTTTTGCGGATCCTCAGGGGCCTTTCACAAAGACAGCTGGATGGAGCTCAGTGAATGCACAATTGTAGGGGTCTTGAGGGGCGTTTATTTAAATTTGAATATGTTCTTTTTTTTTTTTATCTTGATACTACATGCTAAAAACAAAGCGCTCATGGTGTAAGATGCTGTAAGAAACAGTGAGATTTAATGTAACATCCAGATGTCATTTTATACATAGTCCATGTTTAATACTTTATTCAGCATAGGTGCATTAAATTGATCAAAAGCGAATAGTGAAAGACTTTTTTAAGTTCATTTGACATTGAAGACTGGAATAACAGCTGTAAAAAAAATAATAATAAAATAATAATAACTTTGCCTTCACAGGTATAAATTCAGTTTATTTTCCAGACACTGTGGCTACATTCAAAATGCCAGTGTTTTTGCTTGTGATGTTCTTCTTTTGAAAGTCACTTTGGATAAAAGTGTCTACTAAATGTAATATCTGACCGGTGCTGGCAAAATGAGTCAGAATGTGCACAGTCTAATTTTGAGCTATAGGCAAATGTCAGTTTTGGTCGAATTTTAGGTTTTCACAAAAATGACTTCATTAAGCCCTCTTCTAGTGATCTCAATGCTCCTAATAGTAATGACTAAACATATAACATGATCTTTATTTGTACATTTTCTGGGAGGAGTACCCTTTTCTCTGCTCACTTCTGGACGGCTGCTGCTGCTTCTCACCACAAGTTGTAGGTCTATTGTTGCAAAGCACAGCATTCCAGCTTTGTGAGTATATTTATATCGAATTCTCGATGACATGAGTCCAAACCATTGAAATATGATTTTCAAACCCATGCTGATGCAAACAAAAGGATTGCGCTGACTGACATTTGCAAAGCGCATGCATAAGATTCACACAAACATCATCTGTTATGTCTTACATGAACGTTTAGTTAATGGTTGGGGGAAATTTGATGTGTAACATTATATTTGATCCATGCATTACAGTAGGTCTTAATATAGATCTGTCTCAATGTTAATCAAACATTAAAAGAAAAGATTGAATCACTCGTTGCTCCTGATTAATCTACTGTTTATTTGCATTTTTGGTCTCATTTTTAATAACAAAGATGAAATAATGAATTTTTATTAAGAAAAGAACTGGAGAAAAATAGGCAACGTTGCTTGGTGATTTTGCTTTGGAACCTTCAGAAAACTCAATTTTTGAAAATTTGCTCATTTCAACTAATTTTGCCAGCACGGGTCATATATAATACAAATGTATTTACTAACAGATGTGACTCTTCAATTGTCCTGTTAATAACAGCTTATTGGACTGGCTTTAATTCTGGATCACACTTTATTTTAAGGTTCAATTCTCACTATTAACAAACCATTAATTACAACGTTTGCCTCAATAAACTCCTAATTTTGCTGCTCATTAATAGTTAGTAAGGTAGTTGTTAAGTTTAGGTATTGGGTAGGGTTAGGGATGTAGAATATGGTCATGCAGAATATGTGCTTTATAAGTAATAACATACAGCCAATATGTTAATAATAGGCATGCTAATAAGCAACTACATAGTAGTGAGAATGTATCCCTATAGTAAAGTGTTACCAAATTCTGCATTTTATGAATGAATAATTGACGTAATTCTTGTGACAGTAAATAATAACTGTATAGTGACAATAACTAAAGTAAATATCAAATGCTTTCATGACACCAGAAGGTTGTATGACAATTGACACAACATTTAGTAAAAAAGTTTAAATCATGGTGCAAACTGATCTGTCAAATCTTAAATAAATCATAGTGGCTTTGAAATAAATGAAAAGAAGTGTATCTGGAGTCAGTTAAGATATTTGTTGCTTCAATCAGCCAGCTTATCTGCTTCAGTGAGACCTTTCAGCTCAGTTTGTTGTGCTATTTTATTTTCTGTGGAGGTGTAAAGGGCAGTTTTCAATGACGGAAAAGGTTTCAGTTGGTCATCATTTAGGTGGACTGTCTATTTTGAATTCTTAACCTTTTACCAAGTCATTGAGCGATGAAGATGTCTTTCTGTCTCCTGAACTACTCTGTGTGTTTAAAATGATATTTTCTTTAATGCAAATCTATTCTGAAACTGCTATTCAGCTGTTTGGGTTTAAAGGGGTCATGTCATGAATATAAATAAATGAATAAATGTATTTGATCTTGTGAAATTAATTTTTTTTTAATAAAAGAATAAAATACTATAACATACAGACGGGTAATATGAAAGTTAACATCTGGAAGTCCGGTGGCTCTGCTATGCTGTGGCGGGCATTTTGCTGCACTGTAAAAAAAAAATCAAGCTGTTTCAACTAATTATTATTTAGTAACTATAGTTCCACAGAATTGTTTATGTTCAGTCAATTTCTGTTTTCAGTGTGTTGCCTGAATTGTTATTTTTTTGTTGGCTCAACCTTTACTGAAATTGTTTTAAAGTCCATTCATCTAAAACTATGTTTTAATTGGTCAAACATTAATTAACATCAATAAGAATGAGACAGTCTCATATTAGCGTAGATGCCACTGAGAACAATAAAGCGCATTTTAATTGTAGTAAACACTCTAAACATTTACACATATTATCTTAAGTCTTAGTCTTGAAAGTACACAAACACTATGTAGTTGCAGTGGAGTGGTCTGGACACATGGCAGTGTTTGGTGCCTTGGGAGAACTGACTGGCCAGCATCTGAAAACTTGCAACGATGACAAAGCATCAATGAAACCTTTGGCCACACCCAGATGAAGAAATAAAAGTACAATTTATCTCAAAAAAATGAAATGATGCCTTTTAAATAATTTAAAATGTAATATCAGTTAATTAAATTTGTGATGAAACAGAAGCTGCAACCATTTTTTTAGGCATACACACAAAAAATATCTCAAACCATTGCACAACACAGGGAGCATTGATGTTGACTGTGTTCATTTCATTCGCATACTTCAGGCCATTTCTTCTTCAGTCATACCTGCGCTTACTCACATTATCAACACTTCTCTTCACACGGGTACATTTCCCACTGCATTTAAGCAAGCTCGGGTAACCCCACTGCTTAAGAAACCCTGTCGAGCACTTTTAGAAAACTACAGACCGGTATCCCTTCTTCTGTTCATTGCAAAGACACTTGAGTGAGTTGTGTTCAACCAACTCTCTATGTTCCTCGCACAGATCAACCTCCTGAACAACAACCAATCTGGCTTCAAAAGCGGCCACTCAACTGAGACTGCCCTGCTCTCGGTTACTGAAGCCCTGAGACTGGCAAGAGCAGCTTCAAAATCCTCAGTACTCATCTCGCTGGATCTTTCTGCTGCTTTTGACACAGTTAACCACCAGATCCTCCTGTCCACCCTCATAAAGATGGGCATCTCAGGAACCGCACTCCAATGGTTCAAGTCTTACCTCTCAGGTAGGTCTTTCAGGGTATCTTGGAGGGGTGAGGTTTCTAAGTCACAACTTCCTGCTACAGGGGTTCCTCAAGGCTCAGTGCTTGGACCTCTTCTCTTCTCCATCTGCATGTCGTCATTAGGATCTGTCATTCAGAAGCATGGCTTTTCTTATCACTGCTATGCTGATGACACTCAACTCTACTTCTCATTCCAACCAGATGATCCGACGGTAGCTGGTCGCATTGCAGTCTGTCAGAGACATTTCTAGCTGGATGAAGGACCATCACCTTCAACTCAACCTTGCTAAGACAGAACTGCTCGTGGTTTCAGCCAACCCAGCACTTCATCACAACTTCTCTATACAGCTGGGTTCCTCAACCATAACTCCTTCCAGGACAACCAGGAACCTTGGAGTTGTGATCGATGATGTCACGTTACACCTCTCTTCATCAGTTTACACTGGCTACCAGTAGCTTCTCGCATCAAATTCAAGGTACTGATGCTTGCCTACAAGACAACAACTGGTGCTGCACCAATATACCTAAACTCGCTTGTTCAAACTTATGCGCCCTACAGAAGATTGTGTTCTGCAAGTGAACGATGTCTTGTGGTGCCATCCAAAAGAGGCACAAAATCACTATCACTGACCTTTTCATGGACTGTGCCCAGCTGGTGGAATGACCTCCCTACCTCAATTCGAACAGCTGAGTCTTTGGCCATTTTCAAAAAATGTCTAAAGACACATCTTTTTTCGCCAGCACCTGACAAACTAATACTAGCACTTGCTTAATCTATTCTATTCTGTTCTATTCTATTCCATTCTATTAAGTTAAAACCCTAGCTATGTGCTAGACTAACTGAGACTTATCACAGCACTTGTATACTGTTGCTCTCTCATTTGTCTGATTGCTTCTATTGTTCTCCTCATTTGTAAGTCGCTTTGGATAAAAGCATCTGCTAAATGATTAAATGTAAATTTGTTGCAAGGATTTGTAAAATAACATGTACATTATTATTATAGGGCTACCTTAAACAGCATAAAAATAATATCAAAATATAACGGTCCTGCCTGTTGTTGATAAATACCAGTAGTAACGTTTTACAAATTGTTTGATCAATTGTCCCAGTGTTTACTAAGCCATGGTCTCTTTACCAGTGCAGGGACTCGTGTGCACGATCTAGTGATTCACTACCTAGGGAACTGACTGAGACACAGTCTGCTTTGATAACAGCCTTGTGAAAGGATTCAGTTGTTAATTTTCTGTTGGAACGGCGAACTCCTCTTCCGAAGTGACATTCACGAGACCAGAAACACCATTTAGACAATTGCAAAAGTTTGCACACACAAAAACCCATTCAACACGCCAATGTTAACATAAAATAAGCGCATTACTGTGGTTTACATTACATATTTCGTCGTATTAAGCACAGATGGCTTATAAAAGAGAATGGCCGCGCAATCTCTTCATGCCATCTTTTCACTTCACGGAAACACAAAAATATCATACAACACGCAAAAATTAAACGTAAAATTCATTATAGTAACACAGCTTTTGATATTAAGTGTTTTATGGGTTAAACAAGAAGAAATACCATGTTCCTTTAACTTAAACAGCTAATTTCCCTCAGACATATTCATACAACGCTTATTCAATGTTTTTTATATGTTGTATGTTTTTGTATAAATATGTTTTAAATAATACGTTTACAGCTTTTTAATATACTAGTTTTGATAAATTCAGACTAAGTAACGTTACAAATATGTATTCAGTTCCACTTACCTGATGCATTAACTTGACAAACACTTAACATAAATATTCATTTTTCTTCGGACATACGACTTATAAAACACTTCTAAATATCCACTCAAAAACATCGGATATGCTGTACGTTTTTGTCGATAAATTTATTTTAAAAAATAACATTTATAGTGGCACTTACCTGACGCGTGAACTTGACAAGATGGCGCTGCTGTTTCTCCCACGAAGTCACTCAGGCTCGCGCATGGGCAGAATGATCTCAGTGTTGTCTGGATTAATTTTTATTAGTTTAGTCAAACATTGACATTCTGAATGTTGACTGGATTTGAAAATAACCCTTCATTCATTGTTTTTTTAAATATATTTGTGTATACTTAATATAATATATCCTCTCAACTAAGCCCAAGCAAGAAAATTAGCTCAACTTAAATATTGTTGCCCTTCCAACATTTTGTTAATTGGATTTTTTACAGTGTGGTGTGGTCTGGGTCCACTTGTCCCAGGGTCACTGCAAATCAATGCAAAGCTGTTCTAAGTGATCATCTTTATCCTATGATGATACATTTCTGTCCTGATGGGAGTGAACAATGCCCTTATCCATAGGGCATGAGGGGTCACTGAACAGTTTGATGAGTATGGAAATGAAGTGAATCATAGGCTATGGCATTTGCAATAGTCACCAGTTAAACACCTATGAGAGTGTTAAACTGCATCCTCAACCACCATCAAAACACCAATGTCCTGTATAGTTCAGATCAAACACACCTGAAAATCTAACCAAAGTCTTTAGGAATACTTGAAAATTACAGGCAGGTGTGTTTGATTAAGGACAGAGATAAACTCTGTAGGCCAGTGTCTCTCCAGTACTGAAGTTGCCCATCCCTTCAAAACAACCAATGATTTCTTGGAACGGGGTGCCCATTCCAGTTCTGGGTGAACTACCTTCCTGCAGAGTTCAGTTCCAACCTCTCTCCAAAGCACCTATCTGCAGTTATGTAGTGTTTCTGAAAATCTTGTTTAGGTTTGTTTGATTAGGGTTGGAACTGAGCTTACCAGGAAGGTGGACCTTAAGGAACAGGATTGGGCACCTCGATCTTTAGCCCTATTCGGACAGGAACATCTCTGTGTTTATTACAGAAGTAGGAGTATGATGTAGCCCAGGTCAAAGTAAGGCATAATTGATAATCACAGTGCAGGGAAATAAATAGGCAAATTCTTAGTTGTCCAAGAAAAGTTTATTTCAATAAAATAAAATTTAAAGTTACATTGTTCATACAAATGTAATAGAAATATGTTGCCGTAAATCTTACCCAATGAAATAATGGATTGAAGACGACGATCCACGGATCAGCTGATCCGGAGATGATCGGGAGCTCCGCCCTAGAGAAAAAAGTTAGCCAGAGAGAAGGTGAATGGGTTGAACTATAGAAAGAGACGTTTTGCAGAAAGCTCTGGAAAACGTGGATGTTAGAGAAAAAAGAACCGAAATAGAACCTAAATCTAAACTGTCTTTGTAAATCCTACCTGTCTTTGTAAACAGGTGTTACAAAGAGGTTTTTTTTTTTTTTTAATGTGGGCATTGCAGAAGGGTCATAAGATGTGGTTGCATGCATCATATATGATGTATATGTCTTTCTTTAAAATATTTATTGATATTTTATTTTTGATAAATTTAACATGAGTTTATAGAAGTGGCTGCTTATAATAAACCCAAATAAGTGTTGAAAAGTCTAGAAAGGTATATTACCTGATGCTGAGTCAGTTTTCACAATTGGGCCATGCTTTTATTATTTATTTATTCATTTATTTATCTGTTCATTTTTTATTTATTTATTTTTTATTATTAAGGGGGACATGGTAATGGGGGGGGGAGTGTTCTCTCAAAAAAGTTGTCAAGAACGGTGTGTAGATGAACATGCACAAAGATGAAAGTGAAGGTTTAACAGTCTTTAATATAAGCCACATAAGGTAATCCACACAAGCAGGGCTGGAAAGACACATATACATCGACGCTGACGATACCTGACAAACTCACACTAAACAGACAGGAACTTAAATACACAGACAAAACAAGGATAATTAACAAGACACACCTGAACATAATGACGAACTTGAATCAGAAACCATGACAACAATTTAGAGAAAACGGTGCAAACTCAGGCCCTGTCCACACGAACGCGGGTATTTTCAAAACCACAGCTTTTTCTATGCGGTTTGGCCGTTCGTCCACACGCAAACGCAGCACCAGGTTACTGAAACCAAACATTTTTGAAAACTGCTGCCAGGGTGAAGATTTTCAAAAACTCCGGTTGCAGTGTTATCGTGTAGACAGCGAAACCGGAGATGTTGGCTTGTGAAGTCGGAGCATGCGCAGTTATCTCCGCCTACTGGAAACTTTTTCAGGCTTCTGATTGGCCAACATGGCTTTACGGTTGAGATTATATCGCAACCTGTTGGCTTGGCATTCTCTTGACAGTGCTTCATAGCATGCTTTTGCGTTTTCATGTGGATGGAGATTTCTTTTTTTTTTTTACAGAAGAAGGAAAAACTCAGTTTATAGAAATACCCATGTACGTGTGGACATGGCATCAGTCCAAATTAACCGAAACTGTGACAAAAGTATTAGACTGCCCTGAGAAACTTTATATTTGCTTGCAAAACATTTGCGTTCTTTCACAAAAGTATTGCATTCCCCTTAGAAACTTTGTGTTCGGATGTAAAACATTTGTGTTTCTCAGGGGAATGCTAACATTTTAAAACATATATTTTCCTCTCAGCTTATTTAATTTAGCATCACCATGTCCCTTCAGAGCCTCTGTAATATTGAACGGTAGAGTATGTGGAAGATTAGTGCGCAAATGGTAGCTCAGGTAGATCAAAACACGCAAGCAGAAATGTTGAGGTAATACAATATCAGACATTAACACTCGGATAGGATTAACTTTCTCAGAAAACCACTGAGTTCCATTGAGTTCTGAAAAACAGTAGGTAATTTGCTCTGCTTTTCTCACACGACGTCTGTAAAATTCCATAGATTTGAGAAATTGAGATGCAATTAAAATACCAAAAGTAGGAAAACTAGTCCTATCCGAATCCCCTTTTTTTTAGCAGTTCAGATTCTTTCACATTCACCCTCTCACGACAGGAGTGACTATGCCACAGTTTTCTGCTGTTCAAATCCCTTAGCCATTTTCTTGCCTTTTCTTAGTCATCCCAAGATGGTTTGTTTTGCTCAGATCCCGAAAAAAGCACAGTCCATCCATAATTAAAAATGTCTTCGACTTCAAAGCTTAATTACACAAAATCAAGCAGGTCTTAAAAAGTTCAAAATCCACAACAAATCACCTCAGAAAGAGTCAAATCGAATGTCGTACACAATCCTACATGCTTCTGTTGAAGTTTTTAAAGGTATTCCATGAATGTTAATCAAATGCATTTCATATGCTACGATTTAAAGCTCCCAACATAGTAACTAGCCCATGAGATCCTCTTTCACATGGAGGTAAAGCACTGGATCTGTATGTCTGGATTTCTTTACTCCTCCCTCTCCTGCCCGTCTCTTTCACACAATTCTCACCGCTTGCCTGTCCATTAAGCATTCAGCCAGCCATCCATCTATTCATCTTTCTATCCATCAAATTCGGTATTCGCTTTTTCTGTTGATTTCTGTGTAGGCAACTGTCTAGACACCTGTCTGCCATTTTTGGATCAGTTTCCTCTCTTCTTTAAGCATCTGAAAGCTGGGAGTAACATTTCTTTGTGGGATTTTTTTGTCTGCCTGAATAGGGATGCATGCACATTTGAGACTGATTTTTTTTTTCTTCTATGTGAGAAAAGGAGCCCTCAGTGTAGTTCTCAGTCTCCAGTTTTGAAGCTATATTCTAAAGGTTCAGGACAGCAAAGGTCATATTTTGCAAGTATTAAAAGGCCTGACTTTAATTAGGACCTCATAAATGTCAGCTCACTTTTTTCCTCAAGTGCCTCTCTGCACAAACACAGATCCATGATTTGGGCGGCTTTAATTTCTAGAGGTTACTTCCCCTCTCTCCGGGCGAGACGGTATATAAACGATTCCATGCCATGCGAAGACTGAAGCATTTAAGTTGTCATTTGTGGGGTTGTCCTCATTACTGAGCGTCACATCTGTGAGTTTAGTCAGATGGCTTGGTGCGTTGGTTTGTCACTTTGCTAAAGTTCTAATTGGCAAACAGCAGAATGAGGAGATTTCAGCAGGTGTATAATGACTATTTAATTAAGATATTCAATAAGTCCTTCCTCTTTTGGCACTGTTTTTAACACAAATGGGCAATTTAGAATAATTTGTCGCAATTGTAAATCCACAGCATTGACTGACGTGATATAATAGATAATTAATTTCACTCTGCCATGTTCTATTGCAAATGCCACTCACACAATGTTCATGACACATATAACTTTTTGCAACTCTAATTTTCCCGTGATGAGAAAAAAGCAACAACATAAGAACAAGGTGTCAAACTGTCAACCTTTCTTTTCCTTTGTTTCTCAATTGCGCATTTGTCTTTCAGATAAAAAAAAGACTTGCATAAATTAACCCTATCTGGCAGATCAGTTGTTCCAGTGAATAAATACATTAATAAAATTGATAATTACTTTATATATAAATATAAACATGTAATACACTACAGAATTTCAATTTATTTATTTAAGAAAATGGTAACACTTTATTTTTTACAGCGTCCTTGTTACACATTACATTAACTTACTATTATAATAACAATAAATTAGATTTGTAATTGCAATGCATAATTACACGCAAGTAACCCTAAGCCAAACCCTAATCATAACCATGTAAGTACATGTAGTTAATTAATATTACTCAGTACTTAAATGTATAATTACACGGTAACAAAACTTGGAAAAGCAATAAAACAATGTTAATATTCTAAAATGACTGAGTTTGTTACTGCAGTAATTGGATATTTACATTTTCAGAAGAAATTATTTGCTAAGATGTTCTGAGATGTTTCTAGAGCAATGCCAGATGTGATGATGAGTCAACGCTCAAATCTCTGGATATTCTGATATTTTATTCCCTCGTTCAGTTTCTGTAGGATTTTTATATCTATATCTTGTCCACCAAATAAAAATTGTTTGTCTGTAAGTCTGACTGCTTTCACACACTCCTTAGCACACTGCATGGTTTGAGGAATATTTCATGTATGTAGCACATGTGTGGGATGAGTTAAGCCACTGTGCAGTTTTTGTCCGATTTTGAACAGATTTCTGAGTTGTACGGGCTGAATTTCAACTTTGTTGCGTGTCATTTGTTGTGTTGTTGTAACGAGAGACAATTAACTTCCCACGACTGCCAATCAGATGAAGTTCTGACATGTAAGTCATTCTGGTCGCCCCTCATGAGGGTATCACACTGTTGAAGCAGAGCAACAAACCGATTGCTCTAAACTCAATATTTTTTTCCCTCTTTGTGCCTACGCAAAAGCAGAAATTAAACCATGGTGACACGATGTGTGGTATGGATGGGAGCGATGGAGGCTCCACAGTTCCGGGTTTCCACATGTTTATTTCACACATATAATTTGAGTAGTCAAGTCGCAGCTTGACGATCGGACCTGTATAGTGTGAGCACCTAAATCATGAGCTTTGGCTTTACATCACACACAATTTACTTGTACAGTGAGAGTTATTTAACAAAAACATTGCTGAAATCAGTAAAGTGCCGAAGTTTAATACGTACCGTAGGTCTAGAAGTTTGTTTAAATCCTTAACCCTAAACATGAGCAATAGCAATCCATGCAAGTATATCTTAGAGCCTGGCATTATGAGTCTAAATTGTTAGATGTAACAGCCCTCTCTGTCTTATTTTCAGATTTTGCTAGAGCCGTTGCCGGGAGACCTGTGTCATATGCTGCAGTGCTGCGGATGAAAGCAGACAGTTCCTCATCCTCCTCACTCAACTCCAGGATGAGGTTAAGGAACAACCATGGAGTGGGATCATCTAGCCAGGACTGGCCTCCGTTCTCCAGACACAGATACTCGGCCCTCAGCTCACAGGAGGACTACAGGAGCGAAGGTGAGAATGAGGCTGAATCACACAATCCCATGCCAATTCACAGACGCATGCTGAGCACTTACAAACTCACTCTCACAAATCTGTGTTCTCGTCATACTGGAGTGAATGAGTTCTTGTTTTACTTCTAACTAACTTTAGAAGTTTGACCTCAGAGTGAGTGGCTCAAATAATGAGTTGACTTAAATATGCCTTTTTTGTTCTGAGCTTTGGACCACGGTTCAATCATAAGGCCAGACTTAACTTGACTAGCTCTGTTTGCTCACACTCAACAGTCATCTTTCTTATCTTGTTGCAAAGATCATTGCTAGTCAACCGTATAAAGTGTGTTTTGGACTCTGCAAGGTCGAAACTTTCAAGACTACCTTGGTCCAACAGCTTTTCCAGTTGGGTTTTGATGGTCCACATGCTAGACCTGCCCCAGACCAGCACTAACCAGCATTTAGGACCCGATTTGATTTCCTGGGGCCTAACAAGCCAAGGACTGTGTGTTGGAGTCTTGTGTAACATTGAAAGCGACCTAGACATCTCACCAATGATTCATGTCTCTATTCAGTTAGAGTTGACAGGGACCCCGGCCAAACAGAAATTGAACAGGGATCATTGAAACATCGCTGCACTTCCCAAATTCCCAGCCTTCCGTCAGCCTGACAACTGATGGATGCTGTTGTCACTGGGAGAAATATATATTTCACAAGTGAACGAGAAAGCTGCATTATAAAAGAGACCTTTACAAATAAAATAAGTTATGTCAGGGTTCCTGTTGGTTCGTCGTATATGAATCTATTTGTTGTAATTTCAGAAACAAATTATTCTGCAGCTGTTGACTGTTTAGGTTATTTGAAGGACATTTGTTCGCACTTTGGATCAAGTGTTTTTGACACAGGACCCGTTAACCAAACAGTTCAGGTAAAGCCAGATTAAGGTGGTTGCTTGGCTAGTTTTACATGGTTTGTATTTGGTTAAAGATGATAAATAGCTATTTCTCACAAAGCCAGAGTTCTGACTTGCATGTCCATTTTGCCCCTTTTTCTGCCCACTTAGAGAGGAAGAGACGTCTGACAGACATATAAAACAACCATGTCTGTGTTTTTATGTTGTTTGGAAGCAAGTAAATCTAAAATGAGCAATAGATTGGAAGAGAAATTTATGCATTCAAAAAACAGTGCAGCAATATCTGTGAATGGTTGTATAGAAAACATCAAAAATGAATGTAAATGTGGGTAGACTAAACAAGCCTGGACTTGAGCTGAGACCAGACTTTTGAGACCAAATTTGAGCTGAGTAACCTTGAATTTATGTAAGTATGTATTTATTTTTATTATTTTTTTTTATTTAATAGATTTGCTTTTAGCCAATGGATTCACCAAAGTCACCAAACAATTGAAGTGGTTATCAAGATTATGTAGTACTTGGTTATCAGGAAGTGTTTAACAATGCGTTCGTGGTTCAGTGGGAACAGATGAATTAGTCTGATTGGGTCAGAATGGGGTCACAGGAACTGTCTTATTCGAGATGATGCAGTCAGTACTGCCAACTTTTTCCGGATCACCACATTCCATCGGTTTAGGGGTCATCCAGGAGACGACAGGGGAGCCAGAACAGAGCCGTCACGTAAATGAGGTGTGTGTCGCTTCCTACACCACACCGTGAGGACAGAGTAATTGTCAGTGAGATGTGTCCTCTCTGTGTAACCCGCACTCTTCAGGTTGTCGTGGAATTGTAATGCAGAAGAGCTCATGGGGGGTACGCAGGGCTGCTGTTCTCCCGGTGAGGCTGACGGATCACAGAGCACTTCTGAGATGACTGATTTCTGTGACATTATCAAGCTGCTAAATCATAAAACACTCAACATTGCCCCATACTGAGACTACAAGCTGCCTCCGACAAGCTGCACAGCACCGCAGACAGATAGATACAACATCTTATTCACATACACTACAGTAATTCTCCATTCACCATTTAAAACACACAACTTTTGTTCACTGCGTAAATTTGCAGTTGCTAATAAACAGCTCAGTGTGGTCTCACAGCTGATACAAAAGTGGCCTCACAAAAGTTTTAGAGATGAATATTACGGAAGCATATTAGAGTCATAAAAGTGTGTGGGCAGCAGTAATTATTCCCTTCCTACATCTAGCACACTGTTCTTTCTCAGATATGGAGTGCATAATAAATAACAGCCTACTGTAGAGTACTGTATATACCTGCATTTTTTTGTGTGTAGTAAGTAGATGCACTTTTGTGCTGTTAGATAGCTATTAGATCCCTGTACTACATTTGTGACTGCAGACAGCTAAAAGTAACTCTATTGTAAATGCATAAATGGCTTGTGATAATGATAAATTGTAATTAATCGTGATTAAGTGGGTTTGCAAGTCGGGTTGAATGACTTGTTTGTAAATCTGCCTGAATAAGAAACGAGGAGTTGGGTTTTGTCAAAATGAACTCACTGAATCGGTCAACAACTTATTCACTGACTGAATCAATGGAAACAATTATTGACTAATAAACTCACATACTTACAGAACCAGTCAAAGCAGTTTTTGAGTTAAAAATTCATTCACTGAATTGGGGAAAGCAGTTATTGAGCTTGAAATTTTGAATCACTCAAAGCCTTTTTTAATCAATAACTCACTCGTTGAATCAGTCATGTGGTTCTTGAGTTAACAGCTCTCTCACTGAATGAATTGGTTGTAATAGTTAGCGAGGGAACACACAACTACCTTATTGAATTGGTTGAAGTTAGTGAACTACTTTTACTGAATCGTCGAAGCAATTCTCAATAACCCACACACTAAACTGACTGAAGCAGCTATTGAGTCTTATGGAACCACTTGCTTTTGATGCTTAGAAGCTCATCTTTGCAGTGGATATATAGCATATGTCTAACTTTAAAAAGTGCTTTTAAATTTGCTGCCATTTTCATAATGTGATAAAAATACTTCTTTATTTGAAAATGTAATCTGTGTCAAATATCGTTGAAAATATCTAAACCAAGTGTGCCGAACATGACCTAAAAAATGAAGCCAAAACATTTTGATCGCCATCTGGTGGCTGGCTGCAATATAGGTCAAATACCCCGCCCTCTCCATGTAAACAAATGGGACGTGAGCCAAAATAAATAAAAGAAATAAATAAATAAATAAAAATAATAAACAAACTAAATAATCAAACTACACTTCAAATAATTTTTTCCCAAAGTTGTTTTTCATTATTTTAGGTATTTTGTTGTCATGCCAATGTATGCTCAGGTGTTTGTTTTTCTAATAAGTTTGCTTTTAGTTAGTTATTTAATGCTATATAAACAGGGTGTGGTGTCATGATTGTGAGCTTGTGATTGGGTCTGCGGGAGGTTGGGCGGGACTTTGAGACCACAGCTCCACCTTAAGATCAGTACTGTGCAGACTCTGGTTCCAAATGCATCACTACTCTGCAAACTTATGCGCCAAATGACGTCATTTTCACAAGATGATGGAGGCCATACTGAGATGTTTTGGCTTCACTTTTCTAAGGTGGACGGAAGTGGAGACACATTGTCCATTTTTTTTGTTTTTGTTTTTACAGTCTATAGTCTCAATTATAGCAGAACACAAACAGCCTATTTTGTTTCAGTTAGAGATCAAACTATACCGAGGTTTTGTATGAAAAAGCACCACAGATGTACATGTAAACAGTATGTTCATGATGTATTGCACCACATTTTGGTTTGTGACTTTGCGAATTTCGTTAGAGCAGGTGGTCTCAACTCAAACAATTCACATAACATAACACAATCTTGAGATAATCCACAGTAACACGCCACTTAAGACTAAAGCTACTGGACATCATTTGACAATGTCGGGAAGTTTAACCAATGGAAACTAGGTCTCAGGTATGGAATGTAAAAAATGACCGTGAATTTAACGGTAAAAGACTGTAAAAATGCTACAGTAAAAACCTGTTAAATGGTTAACGGTAAAGTCCCCTACTATATACGGTGAAAAACTGTATTGGACATTACATATTGGACATTAATTTTACGGTATTATACTGTTTTTGGAAGTGAAAAAGACTGTATAATTTACAGTGAATATCCGTAAATTGACATTCCCAGAATTCCCTGCATTACATTTCAAATTTGATGGTTTTTTGTTGAAATAACTATGTTTCTT
>NW_015653021.1:69947-76456 GCF_001515625.1 Sinocyclocheilus rhinocerous | reverse complement strand
GGTTCATCATGTGACTTTCTCATCACCACCTGCAGTAGTGGTTATCAGTGTATTACAAAGGTACAAAACAGATTTCAGTACTTCAATAGGTTGGTATATTAACATTATATCAGTTAATGAAATTACGGTATTTAACTGTAAACCGTAAAACCTAAAACGTTGCTACATATTTTTTATGGTAAAATTCCAGAAACCACAGCTGCTGGTTTTGTACCGTAAATTTTACGGAATTTTTTTTACAGTGTAGGGATGATGTGTAGAGACCAATCAGCCACAGTTTTACAGGTGGGGCACACTTGCATTAGACTGCTCACTCAGATTCCCCATAGACGACTGAGACTTTTTTTTCTGGTTTATTGTGTCGTTTACACATAAAAAAGAAGAGTAGTTCTTATGTTCAGTAAATCACTTGATGTTTTTGGACTCTGATGGCTACCACAATTCCAAAGGCCATAACTTTTGATTGGTTTGAGCTATGAACATGATTTTGACACATTGAGTTGACATGACTAATCACTTTTTGTCAGAAGTGTTGTAAAATGAGAGTCTGCAGACATGATCCAAATCTATCTTCTTCAAATGTTGAAAGGTATTATATCAAATGATACAATGCAATTGATCTTGCCTTGTTTTTTGTAGAGTTAAAAGCACATGCTTTTAAATATAACACTCACGCCTGTTTCACACATACGACTGCATACGCACTGCAGACGGAGTATGTGTGAAACAGGCGTTAGGCATGAAGTCACTCTCTTTAACTGTATCTGACTTTAACTGTTAGGCACTTTGGCACATCATTGCTCATCAGCCAGGGCACCAGTATTTAGCCCAGTGTGAAGAGAATGGCTTTCACTGTAGAGCACTCTTTTGCCAAACCCCTGTCACTGTCCCCACACAAACTGTCAAGATCTGGTTTTCTTCCATTTCTCAGATACCACACCACAGTACACTCATTATAAATATAGTGTGGGCCAGTGGAGAGACCTTGTTTAAGATGCTACCTGAAAAGGCTGTACCTGCTCAAACCGAGCTGAACAATAGAAAGAGTGAACCGCGGCACTCTATTATAATTGCTTTTCAACTTTTAGACATATACAAAGGCTCCATGATGTGCACTCAAACATGTCACAGCCTATCTGTGAAATTGTGTACTGCCATGAGCACTCCCTGTTTAATAGTGAGGGAACGAACGGTTGATTAAACTCTCAAAGGCATTCACTAGGCAGGAAATCTGACGCCTCGGGCGAGGTTTTTCTCGCTTGAAGAAATGGCCCTTGTTATTTGAGGCTTTTGTTTAATTTGAAAGAAGGATGCTTTTGGTGGTTGGTCATCTCTGTCACACGGCCAACAACCCATAAGAGAAAGAATAAGAAAGTTAAACTGGAACAGTTTCCTGAATCCTATTGACTTGTACCTTCCCAGACACAAAAGTGTGAAGCCTTCCATGCCTGTTTGTTTTAAAGAAATAGTTAATTCTGAAATTTAGTAATCAAATTGGAACCAGGGGATTTTAGAGAGCATAATACACAGTATTTTTATTGTTTGGGTAAGTTAAAAATCTGTTAACTTTGAGGAGTAAAAGTACAGTAGGATGTGTTTGATACTTTTGCCCAAAAACAAATTACTTTTTCCAAAACATTTAAGGAGAAGGATCACCAGTCCTGTCCTCCAGCTATGCTGTATTTCTGATTAATGTATAATTCCAAAGAGTGATTTGTTTCCCACTGGAGACCCAGTCTGCAGACATACTGCACAGATTAGTGTTTCCTCTCTTCCTGAGGAAGAACGGCCACTTTTTCCAGTCGCTTGATCATGTCTAAATGATGAGAAATATCATGCTGTCTCAGCTACCAAAACTAGGTTAAAGGCCTATATATCTGTTAGATGGTGGAGTTGTGTTAGTAACAAACATGTTTGTAGACATGGTAGTAGCATGGTATTCTTTGAAGCACATTCGACTATGAATTAATTTCTGTATCACTGTACTGTATATATCAGTGTACCACAATTGTATTATAATCTGATGCACTGTAAAAAATTATATGATCAGAAAAAAAATTAAACTTTTACACCATTACTTTAATCAAAATAATTTAACCGATTTCAGCTTAATGTTTTAAGTTATACAAGATTCAAATAGACAAGAAAAAAAAACATAGATGACAGCAAATTTAATTATATATTTAAATAAAATAAAATTAATCACTGTACAATGGTAAAAGGGATTTTTAGGGAGGTTGTAATGCTGATATTGTTAATTCTTCTACAGTACCTGTAAATGCTATATGTTTATAATAATTATTCAATATGCGTGACATCGGCTAATAAAAGATGTAGTTCATTTAAGTGGAGTTGCTTTACACTGCACAGACACCTCATCTGAACTGTAAATATACTAGTATTTACACAGAAGTATGTTTACACAGACACACAGATGAGGCATGCATGTATTGACATGGATTCACAACAGCAAGAATCCGTGGATCAGACATGAATGTTGAATCGCATATACTCGCATGCTGATTGTCATGACAGAGCCGCTGTAGCCTTACAAAGTAGATTTTACCAGGTCAACTGCTTTCTGTGATCTGATGAAAAGATTTATTTTCATCCTTTGACATCACTGCATGTGGGCGGGGCCCTGTCTTATAGTTCATGCAAACGGGTTGTAATGTTGTTACAGTATGTTAGTGATCTAATCTCGTAACTGTATCACCAATTGTCTTCTTTCAAATTGTATGTGATTATTAAACACTGACAAATTGCTGAAGTAGCTATGAAATGCGTTTACACTGTGGTTTGCCATCATAATAACACACTTTTGAATGTAATTAGAAATTGTGTAGCAGTAAGAAAGCATTGTGCCTGAGGGCTGGCATGCACACAGAGAAACTGCATTCATTGTGCTGGGTGATGGCTTGTATCCTCAGAGAAAGGGCAAGATATATATATATATATATATATATATATGAACACAGATTGTGAGAAGGTAATGCAGCAATGAGGTATCTGTTAGCAGAATAGCAAATACTACTAACAAGGGTGTATTTAACCACATCACATCCCAAAACATGAGGCATTTATGTGTCACTATGTGCATGTTAATTACCAATTATTCAGTTATTCTATCATCATAATGTCTTCATTTACTTATTTTGATATATATATTTCATCTAGTTATGAAATCTACACATGAAAAATGCCTTATTATTGTATTGTCAGAGACATTTGTGTTCTTCTCTCCAAGAATGATCATTAATTACACAAAGCTTGTCCAAGCTACACAGATCTGTAAATAATTCACAGAGACAGAGGATGATTGGTGAGTAGAGGTGTTGAGGAGACGGAAACGAGCCAGGGACCATATGGGCCGAGTGGGAGTGTTTGTGTGGGGGAGAGCTCTTTAATCTCAAAGGCCCTCAGTCAGCCGAGAGGCAGCCGGAGGACAGAGTGTTAGAGTGAATCGAGGTCTGCTTTACAAAAAGATTCTCCTCTGTTGTCAATACAGATGCACTGAAAATTCAGCTCACTACCAAATTGATCAAATTAAATTTTGCACTTAGCTGAATGAGGGTCTCTTCTGTCTCAATGTTGGAGGTTGATTGAAGGTATAGATGCGAAGTCATATTATTTTGTTTAAAGTCACTCACATGTTGGGTGTTACTTTTTAAGTTAATACATAAAGAAAAATAACGTACAGTGTATTTTTTATCCTAAATAAAATTTAAGGTTTTAAATATAGCATTTTTACATTCTTTTAAAAATAAATTTTAACAGCGTATTTTTATTACTCATACTTACATTTTGAGATATGTGTGTAACTTAACTGACACATCATTGTGTTGCAGACAATACCTCAAATCATGTGGCTGAAATCAAAGAGGTGCTGTTACTTTTCAAAGTGAACAGACTTACTATTTTATTTATATTTTTACAATTGTGAAATAAAAAGTTTCTATTCTATTCTATTATATTCTATTCTATTCTATTTCATGGAAGAAACAGACTTCCATAATTTTCTCCTGGTGAGAAAATAGGTTGAAAAGTCCCAGAGGCTTAAACTAAAAGACCAGAGTCATATCTACAGTATTAAAGATACATTTTCCAGGGTTTTGCACTGATGTCATAGTGGTGTCACTGTATATGTGACTATTTCCACCACACACGTGTGTGTGTGTGTGTGTGTGTGTGTGTGTGATAGAAAGGTTACGTGAATTTTAAAGGTACTTTATGGAACCATAGATGCCAATGAAGAACCTTTGTGTTTAAGAGTGTAGAGACAAGAGGATGAATTTGTTTGATCTGGGTCAGTTCATAACCACCTAGCAATCACTCAGAACACCCTAGCAACCACACAGCAATGTCATGGCAAACACGCACAACACCCATAGTCTTTATAGTCATAGTCATCATAGTCCATAGTCTTTCAAGTTTTTTTTTTGTAGTGTTTTATTTACAAATTATATCATTGCATGTCACTTTCTTGGATTTTTACCTTTATTGTATGTTGGTAACACTGAATGTCTCTTCTTGTCAGGATGTGACTTTTTTTTCTTTCTGGGAAATATCGCAACAGGCTGTGATGTATAAGAAATGTGCTTTTTTGTCCTGGCAGTGATGCAGGTTGTACCGGAGACCCCGGTCACCAGGTTCTTTAAAGCGTCTGGCTACACAGACCGTAGATTTGAGGCTGGTGTGCTGACACCTGGGCAGAGAGCAGCTCGAGACAGTGACGATGTTGCAGCCTGTACACACTGGGATTTATTATGCATGCAGCACAGAGCATAAATAATAGAGCCAGAGCTTAGATAACTGACTCCCAAGCCACTGCAAATGACTAGGTTATGTGTGAACTCTGCGCCTACAGGTCCTTCATCTCTTCTTTCCCTCTGTTGTCTAATTCTGTTCCTGCACAATAATATTTGCCAGATTTAGCCATCGCATAGCGGATGTCAAACAGAGGGCGGAGAGCCGTTCATGCAGCCCTGATGATTTCATAACCAGCATTATCCTTACAAAAAAGTACTGTGATGATACCTTCATACACTTATGGCATAACCATTAACGTTTTGATGCATACCAAGATGCTTAATGACATTCTTATGCATGTACCATAGTGGATCATAATGTTACTTAAAACAATACCACAAGCCTGTCATGTCCAAAAATTACCTTGGTATGTGTCCAAAAACCATAGTATTTTGATTATCAGTGTATGAAAAAATATGGTGATGGTACAGTGTGTGCACATGCCCTGTAGCTATTGTAATACAGCCATGGTATGTGAAAACCATCGTATCCAAAAAAAAAATTATTAGCATAAG
The DNA here is from genome assembly GCF_001515625.1 of Sinocyclocheilus rhinocerous. NCBI lineage: Eukaryota > Metazoa > Chordata > Actinopteri > Cypriniformes > Cyprinidae > Sinocyclocheilus > Sinocyclocheilus rhinocerous. The sequence goes on along the minus strand of NW_015653021.1, from coordinate 71,132 downwards.
CATATTCATGCTATTAGCATTGTGCATACAAAAATTTTATTAGCATAGTACATGTACAAAACAAATGGTAATATGGTACATATCCAAAAAAAGTGGTACTAGTAATATAGTGAATATTTTTAGTAAAATACTCCTCTCTACAGGGTTCATTTTTCTAACTATTAAGCAAAGGTCACTGAAGTTTTTTCTGAGGTAAATGTTACATTTCATGTTACATTGTTTACAAGCTGTTTCATTGACAACTTTATGGTTGAAACAGCAATTGAGTGATTGCATGAGGCATGATGACACATTTTGGTAAGTTGTGCTGTATCTTTCAACATACCTTCTGATGTTCATTCATATTTATTTTGTGCTATAACTAGTAGTGAAGAGAAAGAGATGTACGTTTCACGTGCGTTCCGTGCTATTGTGTCACTTGAACTGAACCATGCTTCTGCTTGGCTGCTACAGCGATCAGTCACACCATATTAAAGAGTGCCAAGACCATAGATATGTATGCATAGATGACTTATTAGTGGCTGTTTCTATGGGCCACTATACGTAAACAAACGGCCAGATTGGAGCGGTCAAAGCCGGTCCATGAATACTAAAGAGCAAATTGAGTGTGTATATGTTATGTGCATGTATGAATAGCTATAGCTAAACCTGTAATATATGGTTAACAAATCATAATCCATCACATTCTCACCTGTGAAAGGTTATCCCATTTCTTCGGGAATTAAAATCTTGGTGGTTTTTATGACCTGGGTCTGTGTGAAGTTGTGGCATCTTGGAAAACTCATTGATTTTTACTGTGAGTGATGACACACTGACTGTTCCAAGATAGCAGATGCATCTACGTTTCTGGAGCGGTCAAATGTGGAACAACAATATTTAGTGGTTGAATTTAGTAAGAAAATTGACAGATTTTGAAAGCTGAGACTCTGTAAAACTGAGACATGGTATTACTGAGATTCATGTCCAGAAAATGGTGTTTGCATAGTACAAAAAAGTGGCATTAGCATGGTATATGTCCAAAAAATGGTATTAAAGGGGTCATATGATGTTGCTAAAAAGAACATTATTTTGTGTATTTGGTGTAATGAAATGTGTTTATGCGGTTTAAGGTTAAAAAAACACATTATTTTCCACATACTGTACATTATAGTTTTTCCTCTATGCCCCGCCTTTCTGAAACGCGTC
>NW_015653021.1:60431-69346 GCF_001515625.1 Sinocyclocheilus rhinocerous | reverse complement strand
GCTACTCTACACTGCTCAAAACTCGTGTTTGAATCGTCAGTGGCAAATCCTTTAAATGAAAACGTACTTACGTGAGTCAGAACTGCCGGCATTTTAGTCTAACGTTACTCTCCCAGGATCAGTAAACAGTCCTCCATAAAATGTGCTGCACACATCTGAATATTTGGGTTGTACTGTTCTGGAACAGTGTTGTAAATACAACTTAACCACTGATTTCTAGTCGTGTCCTCTTTTGGAAGACCAAACAAAGTAGTTTCGCTTTCACAACGAAGCACACAGTGACTTCACGACATGACAGCGGCGGCAACAATACTACAGCGTGAATAAAAGTTATGCCTTCTTTCTTTGTGTGAACATTTGGGCGGTGTTATGCAAATCTTCCCACATTGTGACATAGACATGTGGGGGCGTGTTAGAACGAGCCGTTTTAGGTAGGCGTGGTTGACTCTTAACTTTTATAAAGAATATCTCTTTCGATTTGAGACTTTAGTCTTTGCAACTTTACAGATCTTCTTTATGCACCAAGAGCTTGTAACACTTCAAAGAGAAAGGAAAAATCGCATCATATGACCCCTTTAACATGGTACATGTCTGAAAACATACTAGGCCTATTACTCTGGGTATTGTCCAAAAAACATGGTGTTAGCATGGTAAATGTCCAGAAAAATTGCAAAAATAGTATATTAATATGGTACATGTCCCAAAATTGTATTATCATGATATATATCTAAAATCCACAGTATTAACATTTACGTGTCCCCCCAAAAAAATGTTAATATGTTTGTGAAACAACCTGAGATTTAGGATTGGTCCCATTGTTCAGCATAAACTCACTGAGCACCGAAGGAGCAGATCTCCTGAGTGTTTCTAATTGGAAGGACTCTCAGTTATTCTACTGAGATATGTTATCCAGTTCACCCTGGGGGCTGAATATATGAGACAGTTAACAGGATTCCTAACGTGGACCGTCTGCCGTGTAGATCCAGCTGAACTGGTAGAATGAGTTTAAACTGCTTTGAATTATAAAAACACCATTTTGTGTCTGACATAGATAGCCTATATTTGGACCACACATCCAAATTCATTTCCCTACATGGGTAAGTAGTACACAATTAAATTATGGCATTATTTCCAGTGGGAGGCAAGGATTTTCTTTGAGCCCAGATTTTCAGAGTTGGGGGTATGTCAATGAAAAATTTGTGGTGGAAGCAAATTGATATGTTGCTGTAATTGTCATTGTTGATGGCACAGTTTAGTTTGTGTGCATTTTCTGTTCGTTTCATTTAGGAATAACAAGGTTTCCAGAATATATAACTAATTTGGCTTCTTTATGAGGCTGCAGGCTTGTGCGAAAAGACTACTTTCCCATCATTTTTTGCAGCACAACAATGATAAAATACACAGATTAAAGCATCAGTTACACCCTTAATTACTCACCTTTTCCCTTCTTCATGTTGTTGTACGAGCGCTAAAAAAGCCCTCTGTCTTTGTCGGGAAAAAAGAGAGAAAGAAATATGAAGTTGCACAGCAAGTTGTTATGATTATACGGCTGCAATTTTATATTGAGTTAATAAGATTTCTGAACTCATAAGTTGGAACATCCCAGGAGGACTTGAAGGCAGCGTAAGTGTCTTTCTCAAGGGTACCGTAGTGATAGCTCATGCATCACCCCTTGCAGTGTTTGAACCCGCAACCTTCAGTTACTAACCTAGACTACACACATATCTTGTCCTTGCATTATGTACAATGTCAAATCAAATGTTTTTGTATGAATAAGTAATGTTTTAGTAATGTTAATATTTATTTATTTACTCCCCAGCAATTATATACTTATACAATGCTACAACAATACAGAATATTATCACAAAAAATCTTTCAAAAATCAAATAATCTCAAACAGAACATTGCCCCCTAGGGTATAAGAATGACTCCTAGATTTTAGGGTTATATCATCACAAGTTTCAGCTTTGTAAACCCTGTTTTTGCCTTTCTTTTTCCATCTGACCCCAGAGAGCGAGGAGTTCGGTCCAGTGTTCTTTCAAGAGCCAGATGATGGAATCTTCTCCCTGGATTCGGATGATAAGAAAGTGATAATGAATTGTGAAGCCAGAGGAAACCCTGTTCTGACCTACAGGTACGGTTTACTCATTTCATTAACATGGATAATATTTCATTAAATGGATAATAAATGACATTTAATTTCTCTGGAGCTTTACTGTGAATCCTTATTATCCTGCCTGAGTGGCATTTCTGTTAGACTAATGCTAATGACGCAGATGTTAGACTTCTCTCTGTGGATTCCTAATCAGAATTTATATAATGTTCTAGTATCATCATGTTACTCACTAAATTGTACTATCCTGTGATTCAGCGTATGTGTTACAGTCTCACAGAAGTTATATCCTTTAGGAAACAGCCAGCAATTCATCAATGTATCTGTTTCCACTTAGAGGGTTCGCAGAACATCTATAAGCATAAATAAATATGGGATGTTAGCAAGGTTGAATGATCCACTCGGTGCTACTGAGCTCTCAGACACTGATGTGGTTTTGAGTTCTGGGTCATAATTTAGATCGATATTCCTGTCTAAGATATAAAGACACATCAGGTTGTATGCTAACAAGCTCTTTAGCGGTTATAATATGATGATTATATTCTATCAAAACCTAAAAAAAATACACGTCTGAGACCAAACTGGGGACAAACCAAAACTAAAACATTCTGAAATGTATTTTATTATTTCAATTTAACCTAATGACCAATGCTTACTATATAATTTGAAAAGGTAAATGTTTCCTACATTTTCACTAGTGGTCTTCAATTAGTTTCCTCAGTATGTATTATATGTAAATAAATATATTATAAATATGTGGTTTTTTTTCTATATTTTCTAATTGATTCATTGCTTTTGCAGTTGGCTGATCAACGGAACCGTTGTGGACACAGAAGCGGATTTCCGCTACAGTTTGATTGCTGGGAACTTAATAATACACAATGCAAGCGAGGCCATTGATTATGGGAGATACCAGTGTAGAGCTGAAAACAGCATTGGCACCGTCCTGAGTCGAGATGCACTCCTGCAGTTTGCCTGTGAGTAATTTGACAAATTTTAGATGCTGAAATTTTGATTTTAGTATCATTGAGGAACTATCAAGGTTTTTTTTTTTCCTTCAGTTTCGTTTTGCTAATTTTGTTGTGTTTTATTATTTCAGTTTTGCTTATTTTAGTACATCATGGGCCAGATTTACTAAAGAGGCCGAATTAGCATTAAAGCGCAATTCCATAAAAGCACCGATGGGAGGGGAAAATCCTGCAGGTGATTTACTAACAATGCGCACATTAAAGAACACAGACGCAGCTACATAATTTCCATAATGACCAGACCAGCCCAGTTTTTAACATGCTTATTTTGGGCGTTAAATAATGGTGATAATACCAGTAATTTGTCGAGCGCAAACATTAGTAAATCACGTTGTATGATTAATTTTAATACTCTCCTCCCATAAATTTTTGCATCTGAAACTGAAACTCCTACAAATGCATATTTAAATAAGGTCACGCCTTGTCAGCGCTAATTCTTCACTGAACGTCTTTAGTAAATCCTGACAGTACTATTTGAATGCCAAAAGATGGTTTGTGTTGGTGCAAGCTGTTAGTAAATCTGGCCCCAAGTTGTCTTGGCATCTAGCTGAAATAAATTAATTGTTTTGTTGTTTTTTTTTGTTTTCCTGCTACAGTTATTTGGGTTGATATAATTGTTTAACTTTTGCTGGGCCGGATTTAGAGTGAAATGTTTATTTAAATTTTTATATTTCATATTGATATTATTCCCACGTGGCACACCCAAATGCTCACCCTAAAACTGCCTCCTTCTAATGCTACTAATTAAAAGTAAATGCAATTAAAGTTATTCCCATGATGCTTTGATCCTTTCCTTAAAATCTAGCCCCACAGTTTTCTTCATTAGATGGAAAAGTGCCCTTAATGCTTTGCTTCACGAAGCGAGCAAAAAGCGAATTTCTTTCGCTAGTAATCCCTTGGCTTCCCTCCAAAATATCATCACAAGCCACGGAAGCATGCAGCGTGGAGCTAGAGGCGCAATTGCTTGCTGGAAAACACATTGTTAGTTTTGCTTACAGTTTCCCCAGGAGCGATGGCCATAATGGCCTTATTGGCGTGCCCAACGGGATTGTGTACTTCACTATTCACTGCCCATGGTGTTTTCTGTAGAAAAACGAACATTTAGTGTACGTGTGATGTAACATTCTTACGAGTAGCAAATGCATTATAGCTGTGGTTAGGACGCCTATTTTTCACTTCCTAGACTGTAATATTGAAGAGGTGTTTGCTCGTGTTCTCTCGCCTACATGAAGAATGGTATCCGCCTTGCATTTTCTGTTCTCTCTCTGCAAAAAAAAAAAAGAACACCGCGAACGAGATCGTAAAATCATCCGGTCTTTTCTTTGTGTCTCCATATGAGCTGCCAGCCCTCATGAACACACTGTTCTTGGGGTTTTTTCTGTCGTCCTTGTCCGTCGCCTGGCTATAACCTTGCTTCGATCATTGTTGCCCATTCTGAAGGCCTGTCGGAGAGACAAAGGAAAGCTCCTGGCAGCAGACATTGGGATGCAGAGCTTTTCCCAGGCCTCCACATAACAAATGGCCACCATTCATCACCCTGTTGGACACCCAAGGAACTTTTCTTTTCACTTTTCACTCTTATTAGCAGGGGACAATCTCATGAGCCTGACATGCACAACCAGGTTGCAATAAAATGAATTAACCATTATTTAAACACCTTGGCACCAAAGCCAACATGAAACACTATTTGCAACCTGTTTTACGTCCACATTGTATTTGTGAGTCAAACAGGACATTGAGTGAGGAAAATGTAAGGTTTGACTTGATTTTTCACAGTTGATTGGATCAGAGTTGCCATTTGTCGAGGCTTGATGACATCACCTGAAAAAGCGAAACAACCGCATATTTGAATAACTGACAAATTGTGCACATTAACACTAATAAGACTTGGGTGATGAACAACGTTGAGACTCCTACTCTGTGAAACAGTTGAAAAACTCGACTGTTTTGTAATCAGATTGTATCAGTACCTCCAAATAGTAATACTGAACTGATCAGGATTCACTCTAAACCTTCAGACTTTCACAAATCTAGCTGGTCATTCAAGAACAGAGCAATCTAAAGTGCACTTAAAAGCTGCAAGAGCTGATTTTTGCTGGCAGCTACTGCTGTGCAATTTCAAAATGATTAAAGGCAATGATTCCCTGTGTGAAGTGCATTGGTCGAGGTCTCGGTTCATGAAATGCAAACAGCTCTTCTGGCCGTCCAGCGGTAGGGGAACATTTAGTTTGGATCTCTTTGTTTGCTGTCTTTGATTGAGGAAGCCGGGCATGAGTTTCCCAGAGATGGTCAATTCGGCCGTTTGGAGAGGGGCCTAGTCTTTCAGCCCGGCCACGGATGTGTCACAGCCCTCCCCTGCTAAGAGACCTCTCACAACTCTTGCCAGGGAAACCGGTTGGTTTGCACAGAGTATCCACAGCTCCCCTGGAGATTCAGAAATGTATTTTTATATAAATAAGTGGGAGTGAAAGAAAACCACTAGTCTGTATTCCTTTCACAGTTTGTGTGTTGTGCCCTCAAAGCATTCCCTGTTGGGCTTTTTTTCTGTCTCTTTGTTTTGAGAAGCAGAACTCCCTGGTTCAAGCTAGTTACCAGGCCACGCTTTGAAGACTGCAGGCAGAGGGAGTGTCTCTGATCTCACTCCCTTCTGAGATCCAGTCCTCTCTCAGCAGACCCCTCCAAAGTGGGAGGATGTGACTCAGGTACCGTGGCTTGAAAGAACAAGCCTGTGGATATGTACATAGGGTGGTTTTGTTCAGAACTCTACTCTGTTTGACCACAGAAAACAGGGCCATCAGGAACTGAATTCTCTGAACTAGAAAGTGGCTAAAAGTGGCTTCCAATTTGAAGGCCCTGATGCATTAAGGGTGCATAGCAGCTGGGTGCATGTGAGTAACCTTCTGAAACCTAGTGTAAAATCACAATTGGAACACACTATGGTCTCATGGATTTCTCAGGCATGTGATGTTATGGAGCCATCACAGGTCCAGGAGATTGCAAGCCATTTGGAAAATAGGCATAGTTGATATGGTACAACTGATGAAATGTATGTATGTATGTATGTATGTATTTATTTATTTATTACTTGCTTACTTAAGAGGGGACATACGCTATTAGTAACTGGAATGTGCAGGCTTGTGGTCATTTTTCCTTTACAAAAACAGTCAGTTATGCTGCTTGATATTGCAAACTGGCATTTGTTATGGTATTATTTTAATTTACTATTATAATCATAAATGCACTGGTTTGTATAGCATAAGTATTTTTACCATGTACTGAACTTTGTTATTTTTCTAGTTTTTTACCTATAGTGGAAATATTGCACGTTTATTTTTTATTTTTTTAATTAACAGGAAAAGGATCTCATTGTGGATTGGTAAATTGGACAATTTATATTAGGAAAATAAATGAAAATGATTGATTGATTGATTGATTGATTGTCAGGAAAAATTGTGCATTGGTGGATCTCATTGTGGATTGTTAAATTGGATAAAGGGGGAAAATTTATATTAGGACAATAAATGAAAACTTTTTTTTTCCTGTGTCCATGTGTAAATTGTATGTGAGCATCCAATCAGACATCAGTTTGATTAATCACAATTCATGAAGTTTAAATACCCCTTAAAAATGTCATGTATTGTCTTGACTGACACACAATTATTGAAATGAGAGCAACGGTTCTTGCAGATTCTTATCTTATCCCCCATCCTCCCTTATAGTTGAGAACAGATGAATATCGATTTACCTTACAAAGGTCTCATTTTACCATCCAAGATGAGGGGTAAGGAAAATATGAGATGAGCGCTTGGAAAAGAAGAAAGAAACCCAGTCAACAGATTTGTATCTTTTCTATCCTAACTTGGATCCATTATTTTAACATGGGTCTTTTTATGATGCTCATCATGAGAATCCATTGCTTAGTTTTTGACAGTCCTGTAAATGACGCCAATTTTAGCAGGACCGGCTGCCCTCATAATTTACCGCTGCTGTTACATTAGCAAGCGAAGAAAGAAATAAAACGAGAAAGAAAACTCGTTACATGTCGCCCCGCTCTCATGTTTCATGACCCTAGCTGTCTAAAGATATGTCATTTATCACATCTTTTCCTTTGACCATGTAGGAACAACAAAAGAAAATCTATTTTCCCATTTAGACTACAGTGGAGAGCATTGATTAGTTATAATTCATATGTCTAGAGTGAATTGACGAGGGCCAGGGATAACTCGCTGATATGGAGAACAAGAAGGCGGCAGTGACAGCGCCTGATAAATCAATAATCTGCGCTGTTACAATGGGATTCCCAGCCTCTCCATCCTGGCTGTCTCGTGACAGTTTGTTGGAGGAGATCACCTTTCCAAGGCCATACATTACACAGCTCATACCAATCCTTCTTTCCTGCCTGGAGCTGGGGAGAAGCGACAGACGTTTGCTGCATTCCAGCGGTCCGGCCTGCCAGCCACCCGCTTCACATAAATAAGATATAAACTATTGAATTGCTCTCTCGTAAACTTTATTTCTTTCTTTTCTTCAGTCCCAGAGAGGTGTCTTTTCTTTTCTCAGCAGATGCTTTCGTTTTTCATGGAAAAAAAGAAACTTTGATCTTCTTTCATTGTGAGCAGCCCCTTTAGGTTTGAGCGTTAAACACAGGTGTTACGCCTGTTGACAGCTCTTTGTGCTTTTGCTGCTGTGGAGAGGTGCAAGAAATCCTTGCTGATCACAAATGGACTGTAACGGCAGTTGACCAATATTGGATTTACCGAATGATGATACTAAGGTAGAGAATCTAGCTGATAACTGATTAATTTGCTTAAAGTTTCTAAAAAACACTAATAACAATGAAAACATTCAACTCAATGAAAATTAGTGCTGAACTTAAAGCAACCCAGGCTCTTTCGAAATACGTGCCTCTAAATACATTTCTGCAACACCGTTATTATGTACCTTACTGCACGTTTCGCGGCAGTTTTAGAGTGAAACATCCAGTGAGTGGCGCTAAAACACAGGTTTAATATGTGACCCTGGCACGTTTTTGTTACGTTGGTATATAGCAATACGTAATACAAACACGTATTGCTGTGTTTGTATTACGTTGCTTCAGGTACGTATTGCGGTGGTTCATAATTCAAATATCTGATGAGTGTCGATAAAAGTTAATGCTCTATCATGTTGGAAATATCCCCTACACCAAACCCAACCCTAAACCTACCCGATAGCGTTAACAAATGCATAAGTGATATAAAAACGTATTTGTTGATGCAGCCGTGCTATTTTAACTTCCTTATGCGGACTTGAGCTGTTTTGTTGAACCGTAGTTCCATGGGGTTCGTACCGGAGCTTTTCATCACTGAAGTGCAACCCCGTATTGCGTGAGCTATCGAGCAAACCTACTGAATTAGAAAACTCATGCATATGAAGCTGGATATGTGATGACATGTTCAAAAGTATCAGTTTTCAAATCTCGCAGTGTCTTAAAATTGTTTCGAATTCATAACATAATGTTCCTCAAGTAATTATGCGAAAATTAGGCTTTATTAATCGAAACTGTGGACCTGCAAATCATATTTTGTGTGAAAAGGAATAAAAGTTGTCAGAGTTTTACTGCCTCTAGTGTTCATTTTAACTGGAAACTGCAGCAATTCGTGTGTATAGTTAAGTTTTTTGAGTTTCGCAGAAATGTAAGTAGAGGCATGCATTTCCAATGAGCCTATGTTGACTTAAAGGGATAGCTTACCCCAAAATGGAAATACTGTCATAATTTATTCATAGTATTGGGC
>NW_015653021.1:37770-60208 GCF_001515625.1 Sinocyclocheilus rhinocerous | reverse complement strand
GGTGTTATTTTCTAAGTGTATTCTAAGTATATTCTAAGAACAGAGAAAAGTTTATTTAGTTCAGATATTTTTGTGCTTGAACACATTTTATCAGTGGATCGTGCTGCAGTGAGACTTTGAAGTCAAGAAAAACAATCGCAGCAGTCAAGCTCTTCAAAAATGAAGAACTTCAGTGAACAAAAACTAGCAGTCTCTGCACAGAAGTGAACAAGAAGAATTCATTCTTTTAAGAGATTCATTCCAAAACACAGAAACACAACTAACACACAGCCCACTTGCTCTTCAGAGCTCTCTCAAACCCATGCAGCGCATGAAATGTGACAGATTAACAGCTTCTCTGTAGTGGGGAGTGTTAACAGTACGATTAAAAGGTTGGCAAGCTTATCTTCTGCAGGTTGGCTGTATTCATGCAGGAGTATCTGACTGTGCACAAATGAAGAGAGAAAGCTAAAGTGCTTCGGGGAATCAAAAGAATGGCAGACTATGAGTTAATGTCCAAAAATGCTATGTGACCAAATGATGGAACATAGTGGCCAAACACAAGCTGTTCGACTTGAATGGCAAAATCACAATGAAAGGGAAATCTAGACTGCGTTCAACAAAGTATGCGGCGCTTGCTTGCAATGTTGGCAGCAGTGTTGAATGTCTGTGATTGTGCATGTCTAAAGATATAAATTTTCATGGTTACACATTGAAATGATGAATAAAAATGCATGCAAAAGCTTCACAATAATTTCAGAGCCAGCATATGTGTTAAGAGCCTTGGTAAATCATTTACATTTGTTGTTTTCAGATTTGAGACAAGACATTTCAGTTTGGAAATGAATAAATGACATGAAGTATCACATTAGTATAACATGCACTGATGAATCGCACAGTAAAACCAGAATCTAGGGCAAAGTAAACTTAAAGGTTTTTTTTTATTAGGGCAGGAAGCCAGATGGTGAAGCAGGCCATTAGATCTTGGCGTTAGGTGTCCTCATGTCCATATGTCCAAAAAAAACCAACAACAACATTAAGGTTAGTAACTTTGCAACTACATGTCAACTAACTCTCAGAGTATTAGCAGACTGTTAGGTTACGGTTAGAAGAATAAGTAGAAAAGTTCTTGCTAAATTACTTCAGATTATTATACTATTATACTTCCAATTACGTCAGAATATCTGTTGGAGGACTACCAAAATATATTGAGATTAAGCAGACTATTGATACTCTAATGACTAGTACTTGACATGTAGTTGCAAAGTTACTCATAGTTAGTAGAATGTCTAAAGTGGACTATCAAATTAAAGCAATTAATGTAATTGCATGCATTTTTTTAAATATATGTACAATACGAAAACATGTATGTACAAAATATGTACATTATATTAAATTATTAATTAAATGTTATTATACACAATATAAAATGGGTCCATTTTTTCTTGTTTTTGTTTAAATCATTAGGAATTGTTGATGTTTTACCTAATAATATTAAATTATTAATATGTGACGCGTGCTTGCAAAATGATTTGGAATGCGCACAGGCTAATTTTGAGCTACAGGCAAAAAAATAAATAAAATAAAAACGGAAAAATGCTGTTTTTGGTCAAATTTGAGGTTTTCACAAAAATGTGTATATTAAGCCCTCATCTAGCGATCCCAATGCTCCAAATAGTAATTAAACATCTAAAATGATCTTTATTTGTACATTTTATTAGAGTACCTTTTCTCTGCTCGCTTCTCATGCTGACTGTCTTCCGAAGCACAAGCATAAAGACGACATTGACGGTGCGCAATCCCAATAAATATACACACATACACAGAATTACAGTATTTAAGTAGGCTATTCACGCAATTCATCTGTTATGTCTTAAGTGAACGTTTAGGGAATTTTTGGAGAAAAACATCAGATGTGTAACATTATATTAGATCCATGTATTACAGTAAGTCATAATATAGGCCGTCTGTCGCATTAATGTTAATCAAACAATAAAAGAAAAAAGGGAATCACTCGCTGCACTTGATTGAACTGCTTTTGTATTTTTAATAATAAATTGTTTTAATAAAAAAAATTTGTAATGAGCACACTGAAGTGGTTTTTGCAGTTGATTATTAGTTTTTCTTACTTTCATTAAGAAAATAATTGGAGGAAAAGATGCAACATTGCTAGGTGACTTTGCTTTGGAACCTTCAGAAAACTTCAACTCGATTTTTCTCAAAATTGACTTTGCTGACTCTATCGAGTTCAAACAGGTGTAGCTGAGTCATTTTTTGTCCAATTCTAACAACTCATATATCATCTTGAAGGTATTTTAATTGGGAATGTGCAAATAAAAATAACTCATTTTTTTGAAAATGTGCTCATTGTGACTCATTTTGCCAGCACAGGTCACATATTGCATTGAAAGAAATAAAATAAAAAGCATTCTGTTTTTTTTATTTTATTTTATTTTAACCCTGTGCTGTGAATTCTTTACCAATTTTTTTTTATTTTTTAACTGAATCCAATATTTGGCAATAATATAGTTCTATCATGACAACTCTTGGACGATTTTAGCATGGTAATGTACTGTATATGACAATGTTACTGTCTTGGCGGAATAGATCTGCTACGCTGCTGCTGCTGAATTGCTGCTGCTGTTGGCTGTTGCTGTAGTTGTAGATTATTGCTGCTGCTGCTGCTGCAAGCAAGTACGGGAACTTGCTACTGCCAATAAGGCGATATGGTGCTGTGAGTATTTTATGACATCCTGCCGCTGCACAAATAGCATGTAAAATATCCCGTTGCAGATCTATACAGGTGGAGCTGGGGAAGTGGGGGGTTTCAGAGGAACTCTGAAAGCACGCTGTAAAATGCTCAAGTGGATGCTAACCAGCCATTTAAATGTAAAGCAGCAAGCAACCAATCAGCTTGTACCAAGTTGTTTAATGCTGTGAATATCATCAGTTACGTTAAGAATCCACCAGCATGTGTTATCTAGAGTTTCAGGAAATAACTAGGCATTATAACAAGAGACTTCTAATTTTTTGACCAAGAACACCAAAAGAAAAAATGCAAAAATTATAAACAAAAAAATATTAATTAATAATAAATAAAAATAAAAATAAATAAAGGAAGATGCTCTGTGTACCCTGTGTAAGCAAATTCAGTACATTTTAGCACAATGCAATAACTAGAATTTTCAAGAAAGAGGAAATAATCTCTGGGTCAAATGACTGGAACACAACATGAGGGTAAAGTGATTTTGTTTGTTTGTAGTGCCCTTTGGTTTGGCTTCCTTTAATTGAAGAGCACTGGGCTTCCAACAGTTCCATGATTTATTTTCACTTTTTATTATATGAGGTATTTAAGGTTTTATTAAGTTATCTCAGTTATTTGTCCATTTTATCTATCCACAAAAAGCAGGTTGTAAAAGCAGTTTAAGTTGGACTTTGCCATGTAAAGCACATACAGCATGCCATATGTTACGGCAGTATTCGTGAAATGTTTCTCTTTCTGTAATGTATTTCTTTCACTCTTTGAAACCTAGGTGTTTCTTGTTTACCTGTGAGCTTTATTCTGCCATGCTGTACACAAATAGATGTCTATATATTATGTCAGAGCACATGTCAAGGTTGTGCTTTTCAAATCATACGTTCCACCAGAGAATATAGCGTTCTGTCAGATGTTATAATAGACAGGGGCAAAGATCAGCTATTGCTCAGTAGAAGTATTTTCATGGTTACACATTGAAATGATGAATAAAAATGCATGCAAAAGCTTCACAATAATTTCAGAGCCAGCATATGTGTTAAGAGCCTTGGTAAATCATTTACATTTGTTGTTTTCAGATTTGAGACAAGACATTTCAGTTTGGAAATGAATAAATGACATGAAGTATCACATTAGTATAACATGCACTGATGAATCGCACAGTAAAACCAGAATCTAGGGCAAAGTAAACTTAAAGGTTTTTTTTTATTAGGGCAGGAAGCCAGATGGTGAAGCAGGCCATTAGATCTTGGCGTTAGGTGTCCTCATGTCCATATGTCCAAAAAAAACCAACAACAACATTAAGGTTAGTAACTTTGCAACTACATGTCAACTAACTCTCAGAGTATTAGCAGACTGTTAGGTTACGGTTAGAAGAATAAGTAGAAAAGTTCTTGCTAAATTACTTCAGATTATTATACTATTATACTTCCAATTACGTCAGAATATCTGTTGGAGGACTACCAAAATATATTGAGATTAAGCAGACTATTGATACTCTAATGACTAGTACTTGACATGTAGTTGCAAAGTTACTCATAGTTAGTAGAATGTCTAAAGTGGACTATCAAATTAAAGCAATTAATGTAATTGCATGCATTTTTTTAAATATATGTACAATACGAAAACATGTATGTACAAAATATGTACATTATATTAAATTATTAATTAAATGTTATTATACACAATATAAAATGGGTCCATTTTTTCTTGTTTTTGTTTAAATCATTAGGAATTGTTGATGTTTTACCTAATAATATTAAATTATTAATATGTGACGCGTGCTTGCAAAATGATTTGGAATGCGCACAGGCTAATTTTGAGCTACAGGCAAAAAAATAAATAAAATAAAAACGGAAAAATGCTGTTTTTGGTCAAATTTGAGGTTTTCACAAAAATGTGTATATTAAGCCCTCATCTAGCGATCCCAATGCTCCAAATAGTAATTAAACATCTAAAATGATCTTTATTTGTACATTTTATTAGAGTACCTTTTCTCTGCTCGCTTCTCATGCTGACTGTCTTCCGAAGCACAAGCATAAAGACGACATTGACGGTGCGCAATCCCAATAAATATACACACATACACAGAATTACAGTATTTAAGTAGGCTATTCACGCAATTCATCTGTTATGTCTTAAGTGAACGTTTAGGGAATTTTTGGAGAAAAACATCAGATGTGTAACATTATATTAGATCCATGTATTACAGTAAGTCATAATATAGGCCGTCTGTCGCATTAATGTTAATCAAACAATAAAAGAAAAAAGGGAATCACTCGCTGCACTTGATTGAACTGCTTTTGTATTTTTAATAATAAATTGTTTTAATAAAAAAAATTTGTAATGAGCACACTGAAGTGGTTTTTGCAGTTGATTATTAGTTTTTCTTACTTTCATTAAGAAAATAATTGGAGGAAAAGATGCAACATTGCTAGGTGACTTTGCTTTGGAACCTTCAGAAAACTTCAACTCGATTTTTCTCAAAATTGACTTTGCTGACTCTATCGAGTTCAAACAGGTGTAGCTGAGTCATTTTTTGTCCAATTCTAACAACTCATATATCATCTTGAAGGTATTTTAATTGGGAATGTGCAAATAAAAATAACTCATTTTTTTGAAAATGTGCTCATTGTGACTCATTTTGCCAGCACAGGTCACATATTGCATTGAAAGAAATAAAATAAAAAGCATTCTGTTTTTTTTATTTTATTTTATTTTAACCCTGTGCTGTGAATTCTTTACCAATTTTTTTTTATTTTTTAACTGAATCCAATATTTGGCAATAATATAGTTCTATCATGACAACTCTTGGACGATTTTAGCATGGTAATGTACTGTATATGACAATGTTACTGTCTTGGCGGAATAGATCTGCTACGCTGCTGCTGCTGAATTGCTGCTGCTGTTGGCTGTTGCTGTAGTTGTAGATTATTGCTGCTGCTGCTGCTGCAAGCAAGTACGGGAACTTGCTACTGCCAATAAGGCGATATGGTGCTGTGAGTATTTTATGACATCCTGCCGCTGCACAAATAGCATGTAAAATATCCCGTTGCAGATCTATACAGGTGGAGCTGGGGAAGTGGGGGGTTTCAGAGGAACTCTGAAAGCACGCTGTAAAATGCTCAAGTGGATGCTAACCAGCCATTTAAATGTAAAGCAGCAAGCAACCAATCAGCTTGTACCAAGTTGTTTAATGCTGTGAATATCATCAGTTACGTTAAGAATCCACCAGCATGTGTTATCTAGAGTTTCAGGAAATAACTAGGCATTATAACAAGAGACTTCTAATTTTTTGACCAAGAACACCAAAAGAAAAAATGCAAAAATTATAAACAAAAAAATATTAATTAATAATAAATAAAAATAAAAATAAATAAAGGAAGATGCTCTGTGTACCCTGTGTAAGCAAATTCAGTACATTTTAGCACAATGCAATAACTAGAATTTTCAAGAAAGAGGAAATAATCTCTGGGTCAAATGACTGGAACACAACATGAGGGTAAAGTGATTTTGTTTGTTTGTAGTGCCCTTTGGTTTGGCTTCCTTTAATTGAAGAGCACTGGGCTTCCAACAGTTCCATGATTTATTTTCACTTTTTATTATATGAGGTATTTAAGGTTTTATTAAGTTATCTCAGTTATTTGTCCATTTTATCTATCCACAAAAAGCAGGTTGTAAAAGCAGTTTCAGTTGGACTTTGCCATGTAAAGCACATACAGCATGCCATATGTTACGGCAGTATTCGTGAAATGTTTCTCTTTCTGTAATGTATTTCTTTCACTCTTTGAAACCTAGGTGTTTCTTGTTTACCTGTGAGCTTTATTCTGCCATGCTGTACACAAATAGATGTCTATATATTATGTCAGAGCACATGTCAAGGTTGTGCTTTTCAAATCATACGTTCCACCAGAGAATATAGCGTTCTGTCAGATGTTATAATAGACAGGGGCAAAGATCAGCTATTGCTCAGTAGAAGTGATTTACCGCATTGTTGTGTCAAAACCAGTCATGTTATCCTAGATATTTTAAAACCTTCAGTCAGGACACACCAGATGCCTGCTGCTTTTGGCACTTCCCTGTCTGCCTTTTACTCATACGTTCACTTTAGACCCAATATGACTTTTGTTTTCAGAGCTGATGAATAGATGTAGTGTAGTCACAGTATGGGTGTGGATTGCGAATATTGTTTCTCATTTGTGTGGATTGTGTTGCTTGATATGCAGAAATTTACCATGCTTGGTAGTTTCTCCCAGGCCCCCCGACGTCACTGCTGCTGTGTGAAATTAAAACTGCCTGACTTCAGTCTGAAAGGGGCTAATCAACACCACCCATGACCGGGGTAGATGAAACAGCTCGTCTCCTGTCCCATAAGCTCTGTCTTCTGTTCTGTCTCAACCCACAATGAGGAAAGAAGAAAAAAAAAGATTAATTACCCACATGCCTAAGCTTGCTGGAACGCTTTCACATAGTGCATACAATTACATGGGAAAATAAATAATTATATGAACAGCCATTCTTGATGGAAAGTTGCTGAATTTTATCATCGTAAATCTCAGAAAAATTACTGCTCAAAACAAATATAACTGAGAAGTTGTCTTGTTAGCAAAGTTGTTTAATTAGCAAAAGCTGTTTATCACTTGCTTTTGCTCTCAAGAGCCTAGAAAAAAAGTTGTTATTTTAATTACCCACATGCCTAAGCTTGCTGGAACGCTTTCACATAGTGCATACAATTACATGGGAAAATAAATAATTATATGAACAGCCATTCTTGACGGAAAGTTGCTGAATTTCGCATTGCTCTTAGAAAGGAATAACAAGTGAGATCTCTTTATTATCTCATGCGAGATACAATGGAGAGCAAAGCTTTTCCTTGTCAACATATGATCAAAATTGACCTGTTCGATGTTTTTACTCTTGTGAAAAATAAGTGTACTTAATTGTATTGAATGTGCACTTGTAGTGTACTTCAAGCTCTCAAGAGCCTAGAAAAAAAGTTGTTATTGCTTAGTTCCTTGCACATATGTGGTCGCTAAGCCAAATTAAGTGTCATTCCAGTCGAACTCTGGTTGTGCCATTATATTTGTTGATATGTCAGCACAGCGATGCTTAACTCGGACACTTATTGATTTGCTGACCTCGATAAATGCTGCTAACGTTTAATTTCCATTTGCACCTTGTTACCAAAAGCTTAGAGAAGTGTAAGTTCTAAGTGCAGGCTCAAACTGAGCCAAAATGACCAACAGTGTAATTTAAAGATTAAGAGTTGAATTGACCTTCAGGGCTCCTGAGCATGTGTCATTGAATGCTCATGATATATGTAAATCTGATTCCACCCCCCTTTTCCCTTATTTTAAATTGTTTCAGTGTGGTATTTGCATATAAATTAATATGATGTATTGTTTCCATCGAAGCTTACATATGGTATATTTGACACTCTAACTGTACCCTAAAAGGCAGACTTTATTATTATGGTCTTTGTGATTTTGAGGTCTTTCAACATTTTTCACATAGAAAAGAAGTCAGTAGTGAGATATCTTTAATATCTCAATATTTTCTCCTAGAAGGCTTTGAGATTAAATGGAGACTTTATCTCCTGCCTTTGAGATGTGTCTCCTGAGAAAAGACTCCAGTAATTTTTAGTTATCTGGTCTTTAATATAATTCTCAAAACGTTTGCATGATAACTCTGTTTATACATCATTCATGGATTTTATTATTATTATTATTTTTAACTTATTACAGTTAGTTTTTGTTTTGTTGTTTTGTTTTGTTTTGTTTTGTTTTGTGTTTTGTACTGTATTGTTTTGTCTTGTTTTGTTTTGTGTAGGCCAGTCAAAGAATATACAAAAGTAACATTCCCATAATACTGGAAAAATTATAAAAAGGACAGTTCCATTAATGTTTTATCTAATGTTCACATAACCAAGAAGAAAATGTTCATACATTCATACCTTATAAGGTTTAAAGGTTTAAAGGTTTTTAAAACTTAAAAAAAAAATTGAATGTTCATAGAACTTTAGATTTTTGTCTTGGTTTTGTTTTTTTTTTTATTTGTTTTGTTTTGTTTGTTCACAGTGTTGGGGAGTAGCTAGCTACAAGTAGCGACGCTACTAGCTTAACTACATTTTTAAGTAGCTTTACAGTAGCGACGCTACTTTTAAAACAGTGTAGCTATTCCTGCAGCTAGCTACTTTTTCCAGCAAGTAGCGGTGTAGCGCGACTAAACGCTAAATTCCGTTTTGCGTTCTGACGAGTCACGAGCCTGTAATGCATTGAAGCAGTGCAGCGTCTTCTTCTGACTAGATCACAAACTAAATTTGTTAATTACCGACATCTGTTGTTGTGATCTTTGTAATGAACACTAATCGAACAGAAAATAAAATCGTGATATAGTAATGTGTTTATCATTTGGCAAAGTATGGTTGCGGCGGGATTCACGCAAAGCGCAGTGTTCACGCGCGCAGCTGATGATTGACGTCTCCATTCACAGTCAGTAAATACCGCATGTGCTGTGAGTTTAACCTGCTTATTTTATGACTCCTCCTTATCCAGTTTAAGTTGCATACATTTTTGTTCTTACATTGGAGTTACGTTTGTAGCAATATACTAATATAACTAAAATAACTATTTAACTATACATTATTTTATTATTGTGTGTATCGAATAGTTTACAAAATCAAATGATTGGGAAACTTTTTGTCATTGAAATGGCTTGGAAAAGTGTCCCAATCAACCTGAATTCACCCTAGTCTTTGAAATCATGATTGCATTACAGTATGTTGTTTTAAACCCCAAATATTTTACGTGTAACCTCATTATATTTTACTTATAACTTCATTATAATTATTCATTAATAATTATTTAGTTATTTGTAATGTTTATTGTAAAAAAAAAAAAAAAAGAAGAAGAAGAAAAAATTGAAAGTAGTTTCAATGTAGCTAGCTACTTTTTGACAGTAACTTGTTGTGTAGTTAGCTACTTTTTCAGAAGGGTAGCTTGAATGTAGCTTAACTACATTAATTTACGAGTAGCTTGTAGCTGCTCAAGCTACAGTTTCAGAGTAGCTTCCCCAACACTGTTTGTTCATAAAATAATAGGTACATTAACAAAACCTTTTTAGCACAATTTTTTTTTGTTAGCTGGGTACTTAAATGAAATGTAACTGAGATCTCCTTTATGTCTCATGACCTGCAAGAGCAACCATGAAAAATGATAATGTTGTTCTTAACGTCAAAATGCAATACTGTGGTAACTCTACACCCCCCTCACCTTTACTCACTACAAGGGGCAGTCAGACAATGGCATGGTGTTTTGCAGAGAGTTTGCAGATAAATTATGGTAATTTATGCAAATGCAATTTGTTTCAACAGATTAACTGTAGTAGCTCCACCTGTCGACTCAGTTGTGAGACTCCTGCAGCCTGATGAAACCATCCCTGCGCTGTGTGATTTCCAGAGTGCCGCTGCATGTGGAAACCTTCACCTCTACGTTCTAACTCAAATTACATTTTAAAAATACCACCCGACGTCTCTCCTCAGACATGACTTGAAATTGTAATGATTGCCCACAATTCTCAACTTTTTGTGAACTAAAATGATTTTCCACATCTCGTCGGTATTTTAAAAGTACTCACAAGATTGAAGGCTTCGAGCAAGGTTACCTGTTTTAATTACCACTTGGCCGTCGTGTCCGGAGGGAAACATGACGTGAGATTTAAGAGGCAGGTTTGGGGTGTGGAGCAGGTTAAAGTGAAAGCTCACGCAGAGGTCAAACCTCAGGTGACAGATACTAAATCTAGCCAAGCCGCGAGCGCTTATCCGATTTTCATGCAATCTCAGACCCTTAATCTGCAGGTTAACAGCTGCCTCTGTGCCACCGTGTGTCACTCTGTCACTGGCTAAGTCCACGCTTGCATGTGTGTATTTGCAGATCTCGGGGCGTTCAGCGGTCGGGCGAGAGGAGCTGTTTCGGTGAGGGAAGGCCAGGGCGTTGTGCTAATGTGTGCCCCCCCTCCTCATTCGCCAGGTGGGTACTCTCTTTCTGTTCTTTCTCCATCTCTATACCCTGTTGAAAAGAGCAGCATAAAGGTCACCAGCATGCATTTTGTTTTGGATGCTGGCTGCATATGAAAAGGAATATTATATTCAAAGAACTTATAAGATGGATATTACAAGTCATATAGATTTATCTTCTATGCCAGTAGTAGATTTGATCTGCCGTATTTCATACTTACTGTAGGGTCCATACTATGAAAGTGGCACATTTCATGCCCCATTTAAATGCAAGTGCAGGTGGTGCTATAACCAAAACGAATCATCACAGCTCTGTAGCTGTTTAAATGAAGGAGTTGAAATATGGCTTGCATTTTCTTTGGTGCATGTGCTTATCCTAGAAATATCAATTAGACAAATCAACAGAAATAGACAACAGACAATCAAAATTCAGAAGCCAATAATTCCAACTGTGAATGACTCATAATTAGGAGATTTGGTAGGCTTAGATGTCTGCAAATTTTGGACAAGAGGCTGTGTACCAAATTTTGTGACAAGTAACCACAAGGTAGTGCTATAAGCAAAAGCATTTATACAAATAGTTAACAAATCGTTTATATTTCAAATAAATGCTTTTCTTTTTAACACTCTATTTATCAAAGAATCCTGAAAAAGGTATCATGGTTTCTACACAAATATTAAAGGGGTCATATGATGCGATTTCAAGTTTTCCTTTCTCTTTGGAGTGTTACAAGCTCTTGGTGCATAAAGAAGATCTAACTGATCTGCCTTACGCCACTGGGCAGCTCTGTGAACGGAAGCGTCCAGTGCTCGCACTGGACAGAGCAGATTGAGTCTTTCCTGGCCTGCTTCCTGGAAGGGGGGAGGACAGAAGCCCTGTAGTACTATGAGACCCGGCTAAGAGGTGGGCACCTTAGGGACATACCCGGGTCTCGGGTAAAGAAACGCCCTAACCATGCCCGGGGCGAACTCCAGGCACAACACTGCGAGTGCCTGAAGATCCACTATCCTCTTCAGTGAGGATATAGCAAGGAGGAAGACTGTCTTCAGCGTGAGTAGCTTGTCAGAGACATCTTCAATGGGTTCAAAAGGAGCATTGCACAGAGCCTCCAGAACCACCGCCAGGTCCCACGAGGGCACCTTGGTGCGCTGTACTGGCCTCAGCCTCCAGGTGCCACGGAGGAAACGTGTAACTAACAGGTGCTTCCCTAATGATTGACCACCCAGAAGGATATGGTAAGCAGCTATGGCCACCACGTAAACCTTCAGAATGGAGGGGGATAACCCTGCGGAGAAACGCTCCTGCAGAAACTCCAGAACTGTACCAACTGGGCAGTTGACTGGGTCTTGCAGTCGCTGTCCGCAACAAGAAGTGAAAAGCTTCCACTTCAAGGTGTACAGTTTCCTTGTGGCGGGAGCTCTGGACTGGAGTATGGTCTCAACAACCTCCGTTGAGAGACCGGATGCTATGAGCTGTGCCCCCTTAGGGGCCACGCCCACAACTTCCATAACTCCGGACGGGGGTGAAGAATAGTGCCCCCGCCTGAGAGAGGAGGTTCCTCCTGATCGGAATCTCCAGCATAGAGCCGTCGAGGAGGGACACAAGGTCTGAGAACCATACTCGGGCCGACCAGAACAGGGCTACTAGCAGCAGATGGACCCCGTTCCGGCGTACTCTCTCCAGAACGCCCGAGAGCAGAGCGATCAGGGGAAATGCGTACAGAAGAAGCCTCGGCCACTTCTGTACCATGGCATCCAGCCCAAGCGGGGGGGAACAAGAGCGGACAGTGTGTCGTGTCCTGCGACGTGAATAGATCCACTTCCGCCTGGCCAAACTCCCTCCAAAGGAGGTCCACCACTTCTGAGTGGAGCCTCCATTCCCCGGGCCTCACCCGCTGTCTCGACAGGATGTCTGCTCCCTGATTGAGATGCCTAGGAATGTAGACTGCTCGGATTCCTCTTCCTCCCTATCATCTAGGTCTTTTTGCCGCCGTATAAGCTTTCCCAACCAGGCTGGATGTCAGTTTTACTGGCCTGGCAGGAAGCTTCGGGGCCTTCAGGGATGATGCTGAGGACGGGGAGAGAGAGCTCGCGAGCGTCTGCTCCACTGCCGGCATCTCCCCATATCCCTTCTCATTCAGCCTTGTGATGTTAGAGTAATTGGATACTGTAGGGCTGGAGAATCGGGACAAATATGGTTTATCCCATGATCTCATGACTTCAGAATGGAGATAGGGGAAAATGGAAGGCCCTGTTGTGAAGGCTGTGATCTAGCTTTAAGGAAACATCTTCCTTAAAGCTAGACCACAGCTTCCTCTTTCTCGGCTGGCCATTCGACGTTCAGTTTGGCTACAGCACGAGTCACAACCTCCACGAGCTCCTCATACGCGAGGGACTGCGGTGACGAGTCCGCAGTCTCCTCCGTGTCGACGCTCATCACATCAACCTCCTCCGAGGAAGATAGATGAAGCGCCTGGCCCTCTCTCCGGGAGGAAGAAACCACGGGGCAGGCTTCCGATCCCTGAGAGGGGCCGTGGATCTAGCAGGTGGGGACCGAGATAAGGACGAGCCTGTCTCGGATCCCTCCGCTAAATCTACTTGCGATCCCTACAATAACAGCTGCTGCTGTGCCTCAGCAACAGCGGGGCCAGACCCAGCAGGATCGCGAACCTGGCCGCTTTCATCGAAGACGTCCAGGCGGGAGCAGAGCACACGGAGCGGAAGAAGCTCACAGTCATGGCAGGCAGCCCCCTCGAGAGCTGCCCGTGCATGCTCCGCTCCCAAACAGACGACGCACAAATTGCGTGTGTCCCCACCCTAGAGATAGCGATAGATTCCTGAAGGGGAACTTAAAAACAAGGAGCTGTAAAATATTTTTAGAATTTTGGTCTTGATTTTTAGCTCTTTTGTTTTAGACCATCTATTAATGTTAAACCCACAATTAAAATGTTAAGGTTTCAATTGCATCTGTCTAAAGAATAAATAAATAAATAAAAAAACAGCAGAGATTGATTTTATTATAGTTATTTTCAAAGTTTGCAGTGTACTCTCATTAAAAAATAAAATAACTTTGATAATGTTTATTAGTTTTAACAAATACGTTTTTGCTCAAAACTAACCAAGATTAAAAATAATACGTTTATAATCTCTGCACAGGAGGGACTTGGTGTTGTTTCAAATCAAAAGCAAATATATATCGATATTGGCCAAAATTATTTTTAAAAAATCGGCATATCGGATATCGGCAAAAATATAATATTGTGCATCCCTTTCAACATTATTAATGGCTATTTTGTGACTCTAAAGACTAGTGTAATGGCTGCTGAAAATCAGCTTCACCATTATATTAATACATATTTTGAAATATATTAAAATAGAAAATGTTGTAAGCATAAAGAGCATAAATATATAATTTGCATTCATTTGTTTGAATACACTCACACAGCAATTTTATGTCTATGTGTTTGGATGTTCGTTACATGTTAAAAAGTGTAACGTGTTCGTGTATTGACATGACACACAAAAGTGACAAACTCGTAAAGCTGTCCATGTTAGTTTTTGTTCTAACCAGGAATAAGAAGACATTTTGTCATGCACTTGGCTTCTCTCTTTGTTGTACTGTGCTGTTAGATTACATCTTATTAGCATTTCACCTAGACCGTGGAAAGATAAAATACTTGTAACCGGAACCAGTGTTAGAGTTAAGTTCAAGCTAGACCAGCATAAACCAGCCTGGACTCTTGCTGATCTGAACTAGTCTTTTCAATAGGTTAATCTAACCTTTCTCTCTTCAGTAATTTTTTTCAGTTTCTGCTTGTCTTGCACCAGTCCCTGTAATTGCAGGTTAAATGAACTCGGATGCAGTGAGACAAAGAGATGGAAGAGAAGGATACAGACAGGACAGTTGAACGAGCACTATCAGATGAAAGGTTTGTGGTAAGGTGGCCATTTTTAGAACATTTAGTGCTCCCAGAGAACCAGAGTAACCTCATACAGCTTCCTCTCTTCCTGTCTGCTCAGTCCCTTAACGAAGAAGACTGTTTTAAAGGGATAGTTCACTTAAAAAAATCTCATTACTCACTTTCAGCTTGAATTAAAACTGTATGCTGCTATTTTTCATGCATTGAGCATTTACTTTGAAACAGTTTTCACTCAGAATTTGTGTCTTCTTTTTTTTTTACAAAGAAATTACAAGTATTACACTGAATTTGAAGTAGACTGAAATATTATTTCCATGTAAAATGTATTCCAACAATATTTATTTACAGCTCAGAAAAAAAATATTTTTACAGTGTAGTAAATTTCAAAAACTATTACAAAGAAACCGCAAGTAACACATAGAATTAACAGTGGCATTTTGAAGTAGAAGGACTAAAATGGTATTTAAAAAGTATTTTCTTGTAAAATGTACTCAATTTTACAAGAATAATACTATTAATAAGAAAAGTATAACTTCAAAAAATATTTTTTACAATGTTGTAAATTTCAAAAACAAAGAAACTGCAAGTAACACATTAAAATTAAGGTGAAATTGTGAAGTAGAAAAACTAAAATAACATACCTCTAAAACATACTCCAATAACCTTTGTTTTATATATATATATATATATATATATATGTATGTATATATTTATATATAATTTAAAATAGTGTTATAATGTATTAACTGTGGTTACAATTATTAATGAGATTGTACAATGCATTATAAGGTGCATTAGACAGCATAATTAATACATTAAAACTACTTTATAATGCATTATACATTAAGGCTGTAAGTAAAGTGTTACCATATTTATTTATTTTTTTACACACTCTTTACAATTTTTCTGCATAGTGCATTTCATGGTAACGGATATCAAGTTCAAAAAAGGATGAAATGCACTATAAAAAGACAAAAAAACATGACTTTTCATAAAATAATTAACTTCAGGGTGAACTGTTAATTTATAACTGGAAAAATAACAGCATTGCAAAATCTCATCCTATTTAATCCCTGTTAGTATAGTGGTCTGATGTTACTTCAAAAACATTTGACATCTTGACCGTCACATCTTTCCTAACCATGTTGGACTATGTCCAGATGTGAGACTGCAAACAAACAGAGGTCATTATTGCACCATACAAGCGTGAGCGTGACCATTACTGTTTACACCACGATAAGAAGCCGAGAGAGAGCTTCAGTGATATTAGTGCAGGTCTAAATTCACCAAACACTCCATTCTGAGCTAAATAAATCCCGGCCTATGCTGACACAGTTTCAGCTTAGTCCTTATCTCTTCCCACCCCTTCCCTCGTTGGATATCTTTATGTTTGGTGGATATCATCGGCAGCTCTGTTTCACTTAGTTCAGCCCGGCTCTCCTTAACATGTGTCATCTGATAATCATAATGCCATTATTTTATAACTCTGCAAACGCAAAGTGTGATTGATTTCTGTTGTGCCCTCCCTGGTGAACTTTGAGAAGAAACACTATTTGATGCATCCGTCCAAATCCAGTGTCATGGTGCTGTCTGTTTTCTTCAGGACAATAGCGATGAATAACATCAAAGGACTTTGCCAGAGTGATCTGCATCAGAACTGACTGGGCTTCCTGTTCCACATGGGAAATTACAGTCCTTGTGTGTCAACCTATCGGTCTCCAACTGGTCGATGTAGTGTGTTTCCAGACAAGCATCAGCATCAAGGCTCAAATTTACCGGATCATTAGAAATGAAAAGAAATCGCAGTCAGACAATTATTTCACGCAGACACAGGCAAAATGAGGGAGCGCTTTAGTGGCCTGTCTCAAATCTCACTCCTCAGTTGTCCTCTAATGGAAAAGTGGAGGAGATCCCTGTTATATGTATATGTATATATATATATATATATACAGAGTTCTGGCATGAAACTCTAGATGACGCAGTCCGATAGGTCTAACTAAATCTGACCTAATGACAGGGCTGTACAGTGCGACATATATGCTACGAAAAAACTGCTAAATACTGTACCTGAAAAATGTGTTTGTTTTATTTGTATATTATGTGTATTTGTAATGTATATATTTGTTCCTATTTTCTAATAACAAAGATAAAATGATGACAAAGATTTTTATCTTTGCTCACTTTGGCCTAAATGTCTGCCATTGGCGTCGCCACACATGCTGGACACCATCTGAGCCAAACAATCTTAGTCTCATCAGACCACAGGACATGGTTCCAGTAATTCATGCTCTTGGACAGGTTGTCTTCAGCAAACTGTTTGCGGGCTTTCTTGTGAGCCAGCTTTAGAAGAGGCTTCCTTCTGGGATGACGGCCATGCAAACTGACTTGTTGCAGTGTGCGGCGTATGGTTTGAGCACTGACAAGCTGACCTCCCGCTTCTGCAACCTCTAAAGCAATGCTGGCAGCACTCATGCGTCTGTTTTTTGAAGCCAGCTTCTGTACCTGACGCACAGCACGAGGACTCAACTTCTTTGATCGACCCTTGCGAGGCCTGTTCCGAGTGGAACTTGTCTTAGAAAGCCTCTGTATGACCCTGACCACTGTACTGCAACTCAGTTTAAGGGTGTTACAGATCTTCTTATAGCATAGGCCATCTTTGTGGAGAGCAACAATTCTAATTCTCAAATCCTCAGAGAGTTCTTTGCCATGAGGTGCCATGTTGAACATCCAGTGGTCAGTATGAGAGAATTGTACTCAAAACACCAAATTTTAACTGCTCTAATACAAGATACACAAATTTGTATGGTCCTGTCAAGCAGACAAAAACATGAACATGATGAATAGGACATGTGGCTTTGCATGGTTAAACGACATACAGCTGTTATCACTTAGGGTGTACTCACTTTTGTTGCCAGCTATTTTGACAATAATGGCTGTATGTTGAGTTATTTTCAGAGGACAGTAAATCTGTACTGCTATACAAGCAGCACATTGACTACTCTAAAATATATCCAAGTTTAATTTCTATAGTATTGTCCCTTGAGAAGATATACTAAAATGGTTGCTGAAAAGTGAGGGGTGTACTCACTTTTGTGAGATACTGTATATATATATATATATATATATATATATATATATATAATGACGGTTTTAAAGTATGTTGCTAGTTTATGTTTTCTGCATAACTGATGTCCTTTATTTAAGCATTACGCCTTTATTTTAAAATGCTTTTGGGTTCATGAGAAACATAAACCCAGTCCAGTGTGTCCAAACTTTTACTGCTACTTCATATGTTATGGTAAATTATTGTGCGCTCTTCAAGAGTGTGTAGGAAGTAGAGCTGTAGCATTGTACCATAACTAAGGATCCGAGCAACCTATTTACATGAGACAAGGCTGTTTTTAGTCTATTGATTTTCTGCAATTGTTTGACTAGCGCGGAAAGCTGATGTGAAGAAAATTAACATCATTCATTGGCTACGAGGTCACAGAATGATTTGTCTTTAAATGCCAATAATGATTTCCCATCAGGCACAGAGCTGCGAACCTTCTGAGGGGCACCAGGCTTTAAGAATCTGAACACATAAGCATACATTTAGCAATAGCAAGCATTTTATTGTGAACCATGATGTAAATGTTATGCTGTATCAGAAGTCTGGACTGAATATATGCGTTGGTTCTTCTTAAATGCTTGACAGTTTTGTAGATAAATGTAAATTGTGTATATACATTAATTTCTTTACAACACAAAAATTTCACATAAATAAATTAAAATTAGTAAGTGGTTAAGTAAGTGTATGAATTAGAACTGACAGCGAACAAAAATCAACCAATAAGCATGCAACTTTATTTGTTCCGTTTGAACTTTTTATTTTAACTTTTTACATTAACACATCGACTGTAAGACCTGTTTCGAACATCATTCGGTTATGAGCGGGAACTATTAAATGTTTGCTTGGAAGATTAGCAGTTTGGATTTGATATGTGTGGAATGGGAAGAACTGCAGGGAATTTATTTTAGGACTCGTAGGACGGCTTTGAGGTTAATTTGTCTTTCATTTGCCTGAATTGCTCGTAGGAGGTTTCATCCACATTAATAAGGGTAGATGACTTTAAAACTGAAAGTAATTGAAAATAATTTGAGATCACTGAGATGTAAACAGGATATTACTCTCAATACGATCTCTGTTGCTTCACCACTCAAAGTGTAGAGGAGGCGTTTTTGGTTCCTGACCTTGATGAATGTGTGGAGCGCTGACGTTACACTAGAAATAAAAATGAGTATGTACTCTTATCTTTGCTCCATTTAAATGCCATTTTCAGGTTCTTCTGGGAATGTCCAACAGTGCGTGGTCGGAAATTACATTTATGACGTGATGTGCGATTTTGGCTGGAATAAAATAAACACAAAGGCTGATTTCTTTCTCTCTTTTTCACATTCCGGTAAAACAGGAAGCATATGTTGAGCTAGTAAAAACAAATGATGCTAATTATGTGTGTAATAGTGCTCCTTCTGTGTATTTAAGCATTCTCATAATGAAATGGAGAATTATGGGAAATGTATTTTAGCCACACATGCCTGTTACTTTATAAACATGCAAAATTAATTGTACTTCATACTGCAAAAATAAACCACTACTGTACTATTCCGATCATAGTCATCATGAATTTTCATTACATTCCTATTCAGTGCCTCTTGGACAATAACTTCACCTTTCCTCAGTCGTTGACAGTTGTAAGTCTTTGTGCAAACCCAGTGCATAAACTCAAAAAACAGTATCAGAAGCCTCAGGCACTGAGGCCGTCAGCTAGAAATATTGTGATTTATATTGTTTGATGCTTTATGAGGACGCCTTTCATGAGAGTCCTTTAGAATTTTATTTATGAGATAAATATTCATTGTTTACTCAGGTGACATTAGCCCTTGTGTATGAAAAATTGAACTGGAATCTCTTTAAAGAGTGGCAATCCTTCAGTGATTAATCAACGGGAGCGCGGCACCTGTATTTACTATGCAAAAGAAATCAATGGTCTATGAAATTCATACTTTAATTAGTTGGTGAATAAATTGGTCTTGGGGAAATTAATTTGGACCACAAGGAAGTTTATCTCTCTCTTTCTTTTCTCCTGTTCTGCAGTGAGAAAGTCTATGTGACTACGATATAGTCGACATAAGGCAAACAGTGTGAGATCAGAGTAGTAATCCGCTCTCTCATATCTCCTGGATTTATATGGCATAATATGACTGCTTCAGAGTTACAGAAATACACACATAATTTTGTTCTGTTGACAGCCTGTCTTTTGTCATTTGGTTTCTAGCTCAATGTGACATGATAAAGAATACTTTATTCCTCTGCGTATCTGTATGGAATAAGAAATGTGCCCGAGTACTCGGAAGTGACAGTAATGATTGATCACGAAAACATAATGATTGCATGTCTTGACTTTTTTTTTCCAACTTCAGAACTATAATTTTTAATATTGTGATTGGTTATGGAGACATTTTGGGTGGTGCCTTGCGGTCAAATGGTGTAAATGTGATGGAACAAAAAGCAGGGTCGAAGTCGAAGTCTGAGACCATCTTGTCTATAAAAAGTTGAAACCATCTGATTTGAGTTCAGCCCAAGCTCCTTAAACTATGTTCTTGGAATTAATTTAAGATGGACTTGGGTCAGAACAAAAATTAGCATAGAAGAGATTTGATTTATTGTTTTCTGCTTTATTGTGTATTGTCTGGACACAAGGGTTACTTTCCTCATTCCAATGCAGTTCGGTACAGTATGCAAACATGAAACCGTATCTCTGTACATTTTTATAACATGCTGGTTATGATTGCCCTGAACACTGTAGTAGAGAGCAGTGAATTAATCCATATCACCTACACATCAGCTCCCAGACTCCTCCTCCTATGAGCCCTCGCTCTGACAAGGTCAGCGTGCTACAATGCAGATTCAGACAGGGGTTTCCTTAGGGACATGTGCGTTGTTCTCGCAGCTCATCTGCTTGCTCTCCTTCTGCCCCGGCAGAGATCATCTACAGCTGGGTGTTCAATGAGCTTCCCTCGTTCGTGGCAGAGGACAGCCGGCGATTCATCTCGCAGGAAACGGGAAATCTGTATATCTCCAAGGTGCAGCCCTCGGACGTGGGCAGCTACGTGTGCCAAGTGAAGAACACTGTGACCAACGCCAGGGTCCTGAGCCCACCGACGCCTCTGGCTCTCAAAACAGATGGTGAGATATTATACGCACTTCACACACACACACACACACACACATGCACACACACATTCCTGCTCCCTAAACCCCCATCACCTGCACAGCAGAACTAGGCTGGATGCCAAGCACCACTCTTGGTGAACTGAACTGATGAATCAATGCCATGACATGAAGTCTCTTTGCTAATAAATTAAATTAAGACATTCCTTTACCATTTTAGCTTGTCTTAAAAAAAAAATGACTGTAGCTTCAGCTGGCACAAGGGGCAATATAAATAAAAATGTAGGTCACAATATTTTAAACATTTTGTGAGATAGCAATATATATTATAGCATACACATTCATGCTGTTCACTTACCTGATACTGTACTTAAGATTAAAATCCAACATGTTACCAATGTGCAGTTTGTAAAAGTGAGATGTGCTATTACTAAGCAATCAGGCATATGATTCTGGGCAAGTATATAATAAATGGGAGACAGAAACCCATAGGCTTACATTGAAGGTGGGACCTGAGCCATATTTGAGGCTGTTATAGAGACCTGAAGTGATTTTTTTATTTTACCATGTTAGGTGAAACCACCTAACAACATGCTAATAATAAAGCAGAATAATAAAATAACAAACGCTCACAGAAAATGTAAAAATGGTTTTAACTTTTTAAAATTGTATTCTTTATCATTTTATTTACATTTAAGTAATGTATATTCAAATTAAATCGTATAACAAAACAGGTTTTCCTTACATGCTGATTGGTTGTGTTCACGCAGCATTGTATTTCAGCCACCATTTATTCGGATAATTTTCAAAATATTACTGTTATTGTGTCATGAAATGTATTTTTAAAAGTATTTCATGCGAGAATGTAGTTGTTCAAAACTCAAATCTGCGGTTTATTTATGAAGACAGTGCCTATTTAAAAATGTGTTTCGCCGATTTCGGAGACGTGAGCTCCACGCGATCAGCGGGCGCTCAGTGCTCATGTTTCCCGACGAGAGCAGCCTCAACTCGGCTAGTCCTTCTGACATTTGCCGCTGGCTCTGATGTCTCTTTAGTGGTTAAACATAAGATATAATTCGGTTTGGGTAAATCTAACAGGTAATCTTTGGTTTTTATTCTATTAATCTATTAATCTATTAATATGTTAAAATGAAAATAAAAGAGGCAATACTGTTTGATATAATATTTCGTTTCATTGTAATGTAGGCTATATACATTCCCTGAACTACATTTCTGCGGCTATTAATATGTTTAAATGAAAACGAAAGGAGGCAGTGGTGTTTGATATCATATTTCGTCTTATTGTAAATACAGTGAGGAAAACTGCAGTAGCCAAGGCGAGCTGACTGACGTTATCAAGTACGCTGCTGTTTGCAGAATTACCGGACTTGCGTCGTCCCGTCAGCAGGAGTTCACACTCCCATGTCGAACTCGCAAAGTCCGAACTACCGAGGATGCAAGTCCGAAATTTGCGTACTTTGTATTGAGTAATGCACGCAGACCTAATGCCGAGTTCACACTGCACGATTTTCAAACTCATCGGATCGCCGTTGTTT
>NW_015653021.1:2160-36785 GCF_001515625.1 Sinocyclocheilus rhinocerous | reverse complement strand
GTTTTGGGTAAATCTAACAGGTAATCTTTGGTTTTTATTCTATTAATCTATTAATCTATTAATATGTTAAAATGAAAATAAAAGAGGCAATACTGTTTGATATAATATTTCGTTTCATTGTAATGTAGGCTATATACATTCCCTGAACTACATTTCTGCGGCTATTAATATGTTTAAATGAAAACGAAAGGAGGCAGTGGTGTTTGATATCATATTTCGTCTTATTGTAAATACAGTGAGGAAAACTGCAGTAGCCAAGGCGAGCTGACTGACGTTATCAAGTACGCTGCTGTTTGCAGAATTACCGGACTTGCGTCGTCCCGTCAGCAGGAGTTCACACTCCCATGTCGAACTCGCAAAGTCCGAACTACCGAGGATGCAAGTCCGAAATTTGCGTACTTGGTATTGAGAAACGTGCACAGACCTACGTCACCAGACTATTTGCCTATTCTTTACGATACTTTAGACCACGATGGAAACGCAGACAGCAGCAGGTTTGGGGGGAAAAAATGTCCTGGGAAAAAAGTTCCTGGGACAAATTGTTCCAGGTAATTTCGTTGGAAAAACAGCTTTACTTTATATGACGAAAAAATATTTAACTTGTGCTTTTATTCATATATAAACAATTGATCAGGGAACATATACAAAAGTTCAACCATTCTTGCTTGATCCGCGAACAAATCTCATTGGTTCTTGTGGAAGCTCAAACGTACTAGTATGATACGTGAGAATGAATCCTATTGGCTTTTGCGCGTCAAGCAAGCATACTTGAGCTTCTATGATCAAATTTAATGCCGTAATGTTAAATGCTATGAATAAAGGCCTAATTTAAATCTGTTCATCATAAAAAGCAATCAAGCAAGACTTGGATTAAACTGCTCGATTCATATGGACTTATTTTACAATTCATTTTGAAGCGGGTTTTGGGTCAACAGACTTTTAGTGGGGGGACAGAAACCACCAAATTCCATTCAAAATATATTATTTTGTGTTGAACGAAAGTATTATGGGTTTGGAACAACATGAGGGTGAGTAAATGATGACAGAATGCTCATTTTTGGGTGAACTAAACTTTTCACTTGTTCCAATCATATCTCAAGAAAGCATGGCAGAGACACAGAAGCAACAGCAACCGATGGGGCGGGGCTTAGCTCGCTGATCGTAAATTGATCGGAATGCCCATTCCCTACCATGCGACAGTGTTTTCCATAATCACGATGGAAACGATATTCAAATTTCAAATAACAAATGTCAGTTTGTAATTTCAAATGCCATGTTAGCCATAATTTCCCATAGAGAGAGGCTTGTAAATGTGTTTTAAGGTAACAGCTGGGCTTGTGAGATTTTTTGAAGCTCTGAATCCCAAAACAGGAAAAAGTCCATCAATATCTCAGAAGGCTAGAAATAATGGATGTGCCTGCAAATCAGGCTTGAAAGGAAATGTGGCAGTTTTTCAGTGGCGTGACAAGCGGGTCAGCTGTCTATATTAGTGCTTTTATGCCATGTGAAGCCGATTTAATGAGACGTCTGACTTATATATGTAGTTTATATGCCTCATTCTCTCTTCTTCCTTCTCGTTGCACGAGCGGCCTTTAGGGCCAAACCGAAAGTGTCATGAATTCCAAAACATCCACATTAAACAGAGAGCACGAGGTGCTTTATCTTTTGCTTTAGAGTACTTTTTCCACAGACAATGCGCTCTGGTGAAACTGCCCATTGGGGAAATCATTTTCCAGCATAAAATTAACCGAATCAATGGTCCTCTTCCAGAATGGGCCGTAGCTTCTTTAATAGCAGATTCCCGAGGGCCAAGCGGGGGAGCCAAACACCCGGCTGTCACTTCAGGCATTTTTCCATACTTCACAAACACGCACGCATCACCTGCCGCTGGTACATGTCAATGTCAGCCGCCCCGGTATGCAATCCCAGAACAGCCAGGCTAAAAGGACTACAGTGCCCTAAAAGCTTGTTTTTGCCTACGTTGCTTAATGTTGCACGTCCTTTGTGAGGGCGCCACATCCCCTTCGGCATGCTCTTCGGCATTTGCATAAACTTGTTGTTGAGAAACGCTCCTCAGAGACATGCACGCATCTAAATGCATTAGCATACTAAATTGGATTTGCGCCTCTCCTTAGCACAGATTGCAAATGCAAGTAGTGTCACGTTCTCTGGTCGTACTCGGAAGTTAGAGAAAGAGCAGAGATGGAAAGCTGGAGAGGAAAAGAAAAGTCCAGAGGGTTGTCTCAGAGCCACAGGTGGTAGAGTCAGGATGAATTGCTTTGTGGCAGCTGCATTTGCAAATAGCCATATAGTCGGGCTCTCATGCGGAATGAGCACCAGTTCAGCGAGAGGTTAGTCACCCGTAACACAAGCACGGCTGATGGGAGTCTTTATTCATTCCGCGCCTGACGTACGCAGCGTTTGCTTGGCAGACGTTGTGTGGGAAGCATCACGCATTCGGCAGCTAAACGGCTCGGCGGGCTGCGCCTAAAAGCCTGAAAATGATTTTGGCCCCCTCTGGCCAAGCTCGAACTGCCTCGTTTTCAGCCGGTCTTCCAGTGATCTCGATCTGCACCAATCTACAGCCCACTATTCATGTTTTCTGCTGAGGCAGGATGATAATTAACTGCACGAGAGGCTCCACACAGGAATGCGCAGGTGAAGCACTTCACCTATGTCCTTCCCTTGGCTAAGACGCTCTTAATCAAAGCTGCCCAACTGAATCCGCGCTCGGCTGCACCTACAGGGCAAGTCATGCATCTTCCCCACCCGCGAAACAGCAAAGGCAGCGGAGGCCTTCTGTACTTATGTGATGAATCGCACCTTAATAGATGCGACTCGGATGGAACAATAACTCTCACAGAGCTGGAGCGCTCGCAAAACACTCAGTGGTGCTGGGATTGCTCGTCCTTCCCGCTTGGCCTTGGACCTTGAAGGGGCAGCATTTTTAAGTGGAGGGTCAAGCATTTCTGAGGCCTTCATCATTGTCATTCATTTATAGGAGAGAAGGTATCGGTGTCCTTGGATTCGAAGAGCGAAAGTGCAGTGGCTTCAATTATTGAGCTACGAATGTTGGGTCAGTGTTTCAAATAACATTTCAAATGTCACTAATGGTCATAAAAAATGCATACTGATAGCATTGATGTCTCATTCTCTAATAATACCAGTGTGTACATGCTTTTCTAATCATAAAATGAGAAACCTGAGATGCTGGGAAAAAAAAAAAAGGTCTCAGCGTGCTGTGCAAAAACCCCGGTCTTCATTTTGAATATGACTACCATGTCTATTGCATGCCCACAGAATGCCCCCAAATTTTAACTAAAGTAGTATTGATGATTACTTTGTTTTGTTTTGTGATTGTAAAGTTTCTGTTTTCAATGTAACATCTGGCAGAACTAGCCTTTCTGGACTGTAGTGTACAATATTGGTTTCCCCAAAAATGCAGGATTGTTGGAAGAAACTACAGACACAGTATCAAAATCAGTGAATGACTCAAGACAAGTACCTCGGTTTCTGGTACCTAGTACCTAAGGCAAGCTGTCAGTGCCCAAATGAGGCTAATGTTATTGCACTAACATCTAGTTGTTTAGTTGAGGTTCGTACACATTATGTGGATTTTATATAAATACAGTTGTCACTAGCTGAATTTTGCAAGAGTTAATTTAGTCGTAGAATGCAGTTGTCACTCTTGTAAATAAGTGCACACAACATGTTTGAGCACTCTGAAGAATGACAGAATGTACTGGTGTAGCACTGTGCCAGTCATATTTAAATAACGCCAGTGTCATTCTTTTCAGTGCAAGCACGCTTCTTTTTATGCAAATCAGGCTTAGTCATAAATGCGCTATGATACCCATTGGAAAAATTTTTAAGGCTATTTAAAAGATATTCATTAAATGTGTTCACGCATTTTTAACACTTTACAGAATTTGATAATATTAATATTTGACTATTTTAAAACCATAATTATTTTATTCTGACAGCCTTAGTTTTAAAAATGAAATAGTCTTCACATCTCTATCATCGTGACATAGTTGTGTATTGTGTATATTCCTGCATATTTGGTCCTTGTCACTGTCATCTTCAGCATTTTTCAATGAAAAATGAATGAATGAATGAATGAATGTTGTCAAATATTAAAAAGTACATTTAAAAAAATTACAATAGGAAGACTAGTTAGGTACGCAGGAGCTAACCCATTAAGGGCCTTATAGGCAAGTAATAATATTTTGTAAATAAATTGCTTTCTTGCAATGGCAATTTAGAAAATAACATGATGTTGTTATAAAACCATACTTTTTTTTTTCACAATATAAATAGGATTTTCTACATTAAAATGTTTAACTACTTTTATGTTTTAGTAAAGGGTTTCCTAGCAAAGGGATCATCATCATGTTTGTTGAGGTTCTCGGCATCAAAAAAGTTTGAAAACCCCTGCATTAGGTCATTGACCAGGACAAATATGTATTGTAGAAGCTCCTGCCACACTAAGCAAGAAATCAGAATGACCTTTCATGATGGGCATTTCTCTCAAACTGCCATTTCAGTTCACATCATGTCACGATAAACATTTATTGGGCCTTCAGGAATACTTTTTAAAAAGGTCTTGTGAGTTATGCCTCAGTGATGTGTTCAGACACTGAGTGGACATGTGCTAAGGATGTATATAAATGCTCCAATAGGTGCAATGTGGACTACAGAATGAATCATCACATGACACATCTCATAATTGTGATTTTAATGGGAAGTGAAATGGTGCTGTGATGATGCACTGCGTCACATGATCACACATTAAACATTCTGACAATTGAATTGTAGGCTTTCTTTTGTTACGGATGACAAGGACCTTGACAGTCATTTGTTTCCAACAGACCATCCATTTATTTCTGTTTTCAAGGAGTAGTTCACCCAAAAATGTACATTTGGTCATCATTTACTCACCCTTATGTTTTTCCAAACCAAAGTGACTTTCTTTCTTTTGGGTAAAATAAAAGTTTAGCAGAATATTCACACTGCTCTTATCCATACAATAAAAGTGAATGGCACGGTCAAGCTTCAAAAATGACTAAAAGCATCATAAATCCATAAATAGCCATGATTTGTGTACATTATTTAAAGTCTATAGAAACTATTGCATGACTTTAGATGGCATAGGATATGGTGCAAAATTTGTATGAAGTACTTTGATAACTTTTTGATAACCCACCATTCATTTTAATTGTATGGAAAAGAGCAGCACGAGCATAAGAAGAAAAAAAAATCATAAAGGTGAATAAATGCCCTTTAAAAGTTTTTGCACCACCATGTAGATTTTCTAATGGAGTTATGTTTGCTTTCAATTTGCACTTTTGCTTTGGTTTAGTCATTAGAAAATAGATGTGAAGCCCAGCATTGGGATAATGGATTTTTTCATTAGCAGTTGGATGTAAAAGCTTTAAACGTCTGATGGATGCCCAGACTTTCATCAGGTGATTGTTCTGCATAGCACAACAAAAGAAAAGGAAAATTGCATAGCACAAAACTACCCCATTCCATGTTAATAAATGGATTAAATTGTGATTTTAAATTGGCATCGCAACACAAAAAGGGTTCATGTATTTGTTTGGCACAGCTGGTCTAGAATTCAGTCCTATCAATTTCAGCCCTTCTAGACACTAAATAGGATACACAGAAAATGCATTGCAGCGTAAACCAATATAATATTGCAAATTCATTATGCACATGGGATTGCTTTGGAATCATAAATGTGTAACAAGTAAGGGGATTGAGATTGAAATTGAAAAGTTGTTTCGGGAAAAACGGACTGCTATCATATAATAGGTTATAAATGTGCTGTTGATTACAGCTGTAGGCAAGGGGTCAGAGTTTGGCTGGTTCATTTCAGCAGTTAGTCCCTGCTGGCCTGGTTCAGTAGATGCCATGCATACAGCAGTCTGTGGGCAAAAATCATCTTTGATGACCATTCAGAAGCAGCTTTGTAAAATCGCTGATGCTTAATTTTTTTGTCAGTCTGTGCATTCGTGGAGATATTTTAGTGATTCTTTCTGCAGGTGATGACACCAAGTGACTGTCTTTATGAGTGAATCCTTCAAATCATACATTTGACCAATTAATTCAAAACACTGATTAATTTAGGTTCGAAACAACAAAGTATGTAACTAACACTGATTAATTCAGGAACAAACCCAGTGACTGTCTTTATGAGTGAGTTATTGAATCATTCTTTCAATCAATTTTTTTTTTTTTAATTCTGACTCATTTTGGTATAAATCAAGTGTTTTGCATGAGTAAGTCATCGAATCATTTATTCAACTGATTCATACAGCAGCACTAATTTATTCAGGAAGGAAACGTGAATATATAAGTGGATCATTGGATCATTCATACAATCAATTCATTGAAAATATGCTGATTCATTCAGGTATGAAACTGTATTTATGAGTAAGTCACTGGATCACTCTTTCTCATATATATAGGAATAAAACAAGTGACTGTCTTTTGATGAATCATTAGATCATTCATTCAGCAAATTCATTAAAAAATGCTGATTCATTCGGACTGAAAAAATTGACTGTGACTGTCTAAAGTGTTGTACCATAGCTTTGCTTGGAAATATAATTGTTATTCTCTGTAAAAGCCATATCACACAGTCATGCCACCTTCTTGTTATCTCAATAACTTCTCAGAAATGGACGTCATTTCTAGTGCTATTGATCTTTTCAAATGAGTAACAGAAGTTTGGCACATCTCTTGAACTAGTAATGGCACATCCTGAATTTGTGGCTGAAAAAAGTCTTTAGGACACTGTTTGGATTTCCTTACTTATTTATTTACTTCTATGTTGGACTGTTGAATAAAAGTAATATCGCACAAGTGTGTATATTGCTTAAATATAGTAGAATGCCAGTGGAAAGATTTTGGAGGGCTGTTTAAAGTGTCAAACAGCATAAAATGGATGTTTCCCACTTTCTATAATCTTTGACTTTCACCAATGGTGGTCGAGACATGTTCTAGATTAAGGCACAATTGCAATATTTGTTATATTTTTCAAAGTGTGAAAAGGAAAGAAATACTTTCTCATGTAAAATTCATACACCAGTTTCCCATTTAATAAGACTGATAATGATAATTAGGCCCCTGAATGGGAGTGTTTCCCTTCGTAATTGCAGACTTACTCAATGCCAGCTGACATATCTCTCAGCAAATGGATATAGATGGGCCCTCACAACATTCGCATGAATAAACAAAGGATCTGTGTCCTCCGGCTACGACTGCAGAAGTGAAATGCAGCCATTCAAGATTCCTCTCCATTCCACGGAATTCTGCACATCAATTAGACTCCAGCGTGGTGCTGTTTTGAGGACAAATTCTCTCGCCCCGTTTTCCCAGCGGCCTCTGTAGTGTACTTGCAAAATAATTTAGTTTAGCAGCTTGTCATGCGAGCTACTGTGGAGAATTCCCTCTCTTTGTCACTGGCATCTACTGGGTTTGCCGTACCGTGGCACCTGTTTGCTGTGATCCCTCGAGCTTTGTTGTGCTAAATTGTAAATCCAGGAGATTGTTTACTCTTGTACAGTAGATGGAAGTCATCAATGCATTAAGAATCATATACCCATCTTTAACCTGTAAAGCTTGACAAATGAGATTGGACAAATAGGCTAACCTATTTTTTTATAAGACCGTTTATTGAACCTTTAAACAAAACATGAAAGAAAATGTATTTATTTATGTATTTATTTATTATAGTATAGTATAATTTGATAAATCAGGTATAGTATGATACAGGAGAATGTGGAGCTCATCGGGGAGGAAAAAAACTATTATTCAAGAGCAAACAAATGCAATTTGGTGCATTTGCTGATATTTTATATGGCCAAATTTAAAAATGAAATTCTGATAGCTTGTATTGTAAATCAATGAGATCTTTGTAACTGTATAGCAGACTACATACATAAATAAATATCAGTTGTTGTTGATCTATGTTTCCCAATAATATGTCCTAGTAAGATGATATTTAAATGCTTAGTTTATGATCAAAGCTCTGTAGTTCTGTATTGTGGGACAAAACATGTTATACAAGGAATTTATATTATATCATATCATATCATATCATATCATATCATATTATATTATGCAAAGACGTCTATTTAAGTGTGGCTAAAGTGTCCATTAACCTTTTGGGGCTGCTATATGTGCAGTTGTCGCATTTATAAAATGTCTTGGGTTGTTGCACTATTGATTGTGAGGTCAATGTTCTAGAGCAGCTGCTCTGGATATTTCAGGTGATAGAGTCCTCATGAGCGATGTAATCCATCATATAAGAGCACCTCAGGCCTCTACTAAACCTACAAAGCACCTACACGGACCAAAAGAAAAAATAAAACACGAGCACAGTGCACAGGAAGCACAAGCTTCCTGTCACAAGCTTTAATTAATGAGTACAGGCTTCCAAAAAGCAACCGGGAAGATGCCAAGGTGGAATTTCATGTGAGTGGGGCAAAAGGTGTGAGTAATGTGCTGATCCAACACCTACAAACGGAGATATTTAGAGGTGTGCTGCCCCTTAGAGTCGGGTGTAGCAGAGCTAACGTATCTCAGTATAAAATCACTCGAAGGCCTTTAAACATGCCTGTTCACTTCAGCAAGCAGATCACAATCAGATTGCATTAAAAGCCGGCTGTAAATGCACTCAAGACGCACTGATCAGATCACTACAACCACATTTGAAGGTGCTAAGGGACAGATAAAGTGCGTTCAGATCTCTGCCGGATATAAAATGCAAGTCAGTTCCATGCATAAACGGGGGAGACTTCATAAGAGCTTTACTAAACCACCTGAGTATGTGTCTGGTAGTGTTGTCAAAAATATAGATTTTTCATTACATTTTGATACTGGAAGATTTGAAACAGTTGCAGTACTAACATTTTTTTTGCAAAACTCCAAAAATGTATCTATACATACAATTCACTGCAGTTTCCAGCTTAAATGAACAGTAGTGGTAGTAAATCACAAACATTTTTTATTTTATTATTTTATTTATTTGTATTTCCCTTTCACAGAAATGTATTACAGGGCAAATTATTGAATAATAAAAGCTTAATTTTATGTGGTACCTTGCACAATACTGGTATGACCTCAAAACACCATAAAGTATGATAAACTAATACATTTTTAAACTTGTATCATAAAGCCAGCTTCATATGTATTCATATTTATCGTATGTATTTGTTATTCTTTTTTGGATGTAGTCAAGTCAAGTCACCTGTATTTATATAGCACTTTTAACTACAGATTGCGTCAAAGCAGCTTTACAGTATTAAATAGGAAAAATAGTGTGTAATAATGCAAAACAGTAAACACTCAATTTTCAGTTAAAGTCAGTTCATCATTGATTCAGTGATGTCATTGTCCATCTCAGTTCAGTTCAAATAGTATCTGTGAAATCATGTTGACGATATCGCTGGAAATTAAGTGTCCCCAACTAAGCAAGCCAGAGGCGACAGCGGCAAGGAACCAAAACTCCATCGGTGACACAAATAGAAAAATCATTTGGAGAAACGGAAAACGTAGTAAACATGCTCTGTAGCTCACCTGGTATAGCAACATTTGCAATGTGAAGCGCTCAGGTACAAGTTTAAAGAAACGAGGTAAAATGGCATAGCAAATGCACTGTTATCTTACATTTGCTTTGGGTTTATGGTCAAGTAAGGTTAGGTGGTTCATTATTTTAAAATGCTATTAATAAGACTGATAATCATAGCATTAACTTTTTAGTGCCACTAACTAGACAGTTCATTTTCAAACTGATGCAATACATACAACAACCAATGTACGACCAACGTTGCGAGATTCATGTTTATCTGTTTTGGATAAAACTGAGCACGCTTTTAGCACCACTCACTGGGCATTTCACTTATTGCAAAATGCAAAAGATGCACAATAGAATCATTTTGTAGAAATGTCGTCATATTCACTTTTTTTTTTTTTCACCGAGCCTTGGTTGGTATTCAGGGATACTACTCTTTTGGCACACCATTTTCTACATACTATATAATAGGCACTTATTCGGATGCAGTAAAAGTCTGAGACTAGTTAGCAAGATGGCTAACACTGCTTACATTAGCTGTTAAGTAATTGCATTTTAAGGTAATGATTTTAACTAGATGCTAATGTTTACATGCAAACACAAATAGCATGTGACAGGTGCCTGTGGTATTCAAAACATTACTCTGCCACAGAGAATAGTAGGAAATGTAGCCTGCGACCTCATAAACCAGCTAAATGAATCATATTTTATGTGAAACGTATTGCTATTACTGGTATTCTTAGTAAACAAAATATGTACAAGCTAAATTGAATTGTAATTAATATTGTAAATTGTATTTTTTTTTACATTGACAGCTAAATGCATCCTTTTTGTAATGCGTATAGCATAAGGATGTGAATTAGCACATGCTGAACTTCCATTTAGAGTCATCCCATAATATATGGTGAAAACTATATGTACACTTACCTCTGTGCATGTCTTATTTTTTTAGGAGTGATGGGGGAGTACGAGCCCAAAATTGAAGCGCATTTTCCCCAGACGGTGCTGGCAGCCAAAGGCGTCACAGTGAGGCTGGAGTGCTTTGCCCTTGGGAAGTAAGTATGTTGGCATAATCAGCCCACCCCCACCCAGACGGCTTCCCGACATTGCGCCACCTGAAGGTGCCTTTCTATCACACAAAGGCAGAACATGCACCGTCGCTCCCTTGAAACACCTCTTTTGCTATTGGAATCATTAATAATCATAATTACGACCAATTTAACCAGTCAAACCACTTTCTTTTCAGAATAGAGAGCAGAATGCGTCCTCCAGAGATGAGATGGTACCAAGAGGATAGCTATTTTTACTCCCAATTCCGCTCTGCTGTTAAATGAGCTCTCCACAAGTATTGAACTCTGCGCCATAACTGATATAGTGGCAATTTCGCTGTGATTGGTGTAGAAATAGTGCTGAGATTCGGCCCCTGGGAGCTGTATATTCTCGTAATAGTTGTACGGGGCGGCAGAGGGTGAGGGCCAGGGGTTGCGAGGGAGGAGAGCGATTTGAGAGTCTGTACATGCCATTGTTTGGAGGATGCTTTTAATATCTGTTCTGTTCACATATGGTCAAGGATAGCACAGTGAGAAATGAAAGTGGCTGGTACAGACCCACAGCCGGAAGGCAGTAAAGCACTCTAACATTCAGTCAGCGCAGCGCACTGATTCTAAATGATGGACTGAGGAGGCTTTTTCCCATACATGCTTAAGATGTGCTTCGCCATGCCATGCTGCACGCTTACACATAAAGAGATCATGTAAAACATGCTCTCTGTTTTTTCTTGAGCAGAAACAGCTG
Source organism: Sinocyclocheilus rhinocerous (assembly GCF_001515625.1). NCBI lineage: Eukaryota > Metazoa > Chordata > Actinopteri > Cypriniformes > Cyprinidae > Sinocyclocheilus > Sinocyclocheilus rhinocerous. Next base: position 25,405 of record NW_015653021.1, on the reverse strand, counting down.
CCATAACTTTGGGTTTGTTTTTAGTTAACAGCATATATATGAGGCTATATGAAGGCTGTTTCTCTAGAATTAAATAGAAAAATAAAACAGATTGCTTAGATATTATATAGGCGAATGGGTAACACTTTAGTAAAGGGACCAATTCTCTCTATTAACTAGTTGTTTATTAGCATGCATATTAATAGCATATTAGCTGTTTATTAGTACTTATAAAGCCCATATTCTGCATGACCATATTCTACATCCCTAATCCTACCCAATACCTACATTTAACAACTACTTTACTAAGTATTAATAAGCAGCAAATTAGGAGTTTATTATTAGGAGGTAAAAGTCATAAAGGTTTGTTAATAGCGAGAATTGGACCTTAAAATAAAGTGTGACCAGCGAATGCAGATGTTGATGTCTAGAGGATGCTGGAGTGGTTGATTGAGTTCAATGCTTTTTGGAAGATTTTTGATATCATTGTACATTAATATAACAAAATATGAACCACAGAGGTATTACTTTTCAAGTAAAATATTTCACAGAAAACTCTATATAATGTATATGTAAAAAAAAAAATATATATATATATATATATATATTCAAAATGAAAGGTTTTGGTGCTTTCTGATTGTCAAATGTAATAATAATAATAACAATAATAAATCAGTCCTTGATGCTTGACATTCAATTCCCTCTCTCCATATGTTACTGTTCTGTTTTGACTGTCTTATAAAAAATAAAAAGGCTAAAATTAAAAAAAAGAAAAATCATATACTGAGAAATTTAATTTTGTTAACATTGTGTTTGTGTTATTTTCTGCTTTATTTGTCATTGTCAGGTTACATTCTGTAGAACTTTCTTTGGGATTCTCAGTTTGTAGCTTAACAGAACTGATAAGGCGTTTTGCATAAAGGAAGTGCGATTCTGCATTTTAAATACATAATCCAGTGTCATCGTGCTGTAATTCTATTTGCGTTTGTTATTTGTAATGAATAATTCAAATGCAAAGCCTATCAAGCGCAAACACCTTCTAAGCCAAACTGTTCTAAGGGCCCAGTAATTGTTTACAGTGCCTTCAAGGACCCCTATGTGAGGAAATGTCGTTTACAATTAATTATCCACATTAGAATAATAAGTCATTACTTAAACCTAGACATTAATCTATGTATTCCTGTTGGCTTCTCTCTTAGTCCAATTAAACTTTACAGACTCTTAGCTTTCTGCTCAGTGAATGGAGAAATCACTGAGATCTCACCAATGGCTTTTCCGTTCGTTCTCAGCTCATTTAGTGCCGATAGCGAATCCTCCGGTGAACTTTAGGCCTCGCCCCCCTTACCCACAAATAAATTATTTATCAGTGCACGTTATTAGAAAATGCCACTCCTCATAATGAACTAAACTGAACTAAGAATTACTTTTAGTCTCATGCTGTCACTCAGCATGTATGACAACCTAACAGTCAGGGCGACTAAGGGCTTGGCAGTGTGTGCAGTGAAAAGGCTAGAGCGTTTATTGTCAGTAGCGCAGGCGGTCTGCCCGAAATGTCTGCAGGGATGCTTTTCAGAGCCGGCATTGTACCGTACACTTTCAAAGGCAAACTGCCAGCTTATAATGGCCAATGGGTCTGGTGCCGAAAATGTTACTGGGGCTACAAGAGAGCATGCATGCTGGCATTTTGCTGAAGGTATAACCTTTCTGGATGGTTCTCACACCACTTAAGAAATAATGGTTAGATATTTTGTTATGATTTTTTTTTTAATTCAAATGATTTGCTCTTGAACATTTTCAGGGTTATACAAACAATATGAATGCTAATTATTGTGTAATTTAGAATGAATTGAATTGATTTCAAATTTTAATAACCTTAAAATTAAATTAACCTTGAAAAAAAATTATTGATACTTTTACTCAAACTTTTACAGGCTTTATATACTGTATATAAATATGTTTACTTGATTATTCACAGAGCTCTGGTCATAAAAAGTTTAAATATCAAATATCATCTCACTAAGACATCACTGGGAAATATACAGTGACAACTAATATTTATATGCATTTTATGCAGTTATAAATTATTATAAGCAATCACAATTTCATCTTACTTTTTGGCCAAATATATATAAGCAACTGCACAAAATTGCATATTTTGCTCAGTTTCTTCTATATCATACTATATGAGACATAAGAGCATGATGTATCAAATATGACATTTTAAATATTTATTTACATGTACTTTTTTTTAAGATCAACATTCAAAACCAGAACTTTTTGTTTGATTAGTAATCATATGAGATAGACAAATAATATCGACATCTAGCAATGCACTTGATATCTAAAATTACACTTCAAAATTAAATCACTGAAGACTAAATTTTTATTTTACAACTTAAATGACCCCATGAGTTTTATCATAGACCCATTGTGATTTAAACTGATAAGACAGAAATTTCATTCTGTGTGGATAAATTTCCTTGTACCATTTATGCGGATGTAGAGGGACAAAAGGACTCAGAAATGTGAAGTTTTTATCGAAGGCCCTGCGGATGATTGATGCTGGTTTTCCTCGGCGTCACATTTCCATCATTGGAAAGCTGTGAAATGGAGCTGTCACTATGTAGCAGTGCTGATCGTGTCTGATAGAGCGGGTTATCTACGCGCGGGTGCCGCACCTAGGAGGTCATATCACACGCCCGTCACAGCCACAAATAGGGATGAATGGCAGAGAACAAATACTGCTTATCTACACAGCTATCTAGACGTTTATTGTGTTACCCAGTACACAGCCACTTACAGAGAGCTGGCCATATCAGATTGTCCTGTTCGTACTTTCAAAAAGACCACGGTATCAGCTTTACAAACTATCAGATACACGTTTTGGGCAGAGATAAAGGAATTGCTTTTAGAAAGGTTTTTATTTTTTTTAGATGAAGTATATACTGTTTACAGTGCTTCGCCAGATAGATTGGATCACAACAGCTGGGTTTCGTGATGTTGTTAGGTGATGATTTATGCTTCAGTAAAAGCCACAAGTCACAGTGATTTCAAAAATTTTTTAAAAAATACAATTGTATGTAAAAGTCAAATTCCTGGTAAGGAAATGCTCTACCTCCTGAAGAGCTCCTCTACCAATAAAAGAGGTTGCTGTTACCTTTAAAACCTTGCCAATTATTTGGCATTCATTGGTATTCAGCAGTGACGCCCACTCCCATGAAGCACTGCAAATTAATCAAATCAACTAAAAGTATGTTTGAATATTTTACAAAAACTTAAATTATATTGTTTTTACACTTATAACAATCAATGAACAACAGATTTGTTTGATTTATGTCTTTAGCTTGATTGGATTTATTCACTTATAAAACATGTTAAATGCACAGTCTTGTAAAAAAAATTCTGACATTAAAACATTTATTTTATTTTTTATTATTATTTATTTATTTTTATTTTGTTATTCTTTTTGCTTCAAATCAAAGGTTGTAATGTTGTGGTTCATATCAAAGCAAAGAATTCTTTGACACTGTTTGACTCCTTTTTTAGTGGAGAAAATAAATGCTACAAATATTTCCGGGGAAAAAAGGGCTCTATCGCAAAAATAATGACAGCTTTTCAAAACGGATTTCTGAACGCTCCCCTCAACTGCAGTTGGAAAGAGAAACAGATAGTCCCACCCTAAAATCACACTATTGGTTGAGCCAAAGTCACGCTAGTTAATATTCTCAAACAAACTGGGATAAGCTGGGATAAGATAAACTATTAGAGCATCAAAAAATGACATATTACCTCTTTAAAAATTTATTTCTTATATATATTTTATTTTCTCAGTCCTGTCCCCACTATCACCTGGAGGAAGATGAGTGGGAACATCCCCAAAAAAGCCCGTCTGCGCAAATCACAAGCTGTTCTCGAGATCCCCAACATCCAGCTAGAGGATTCTGGGAGTTATGAGTGTAAAGCTGAGAACACCAGAGGAGGCACTGCGTTCAGAGGACACCTCCAGGTCTACAGTGAGTACAGCTTTGCTTCTAAAAAACTGTGCAACCAGATCATTAAAAAGGAAAGTTCTTTAGGATTATATGTAATAAGAGAAACAGAATGGGCAGTGTGAATCACTTCATTTTACTCATTTGTAAGTTGCGGCTAAAAGCGTCTGCTAAATGAATAAATGTAAATGAGCGAGTGGGGGATTGATAATGGTGAAAGCCAAGGCAAGTTTATCTTACGGACTTGAACGATGACTCAAATGATCTGACTTATTGGGGGAGATGTGCTATTTCTTTGAGATCTTGAAGATGCAATATATAGAGATCTAACCAGGTATGGGCAACTCCAGCTCTAGAAGGCCACTGTCCTGCAGAGTTTAGCTGTATTCCCAATTAAACATACCTTAAAAATCTAAGATACTGATCCCTGGACCAGACTATCATAGAAACTTCAGGATGGGCTCTATAGTGGAGGTCTTCGATCCTGCTCCTAAAGACAGACTATTCTACAATGCTTCTTTCCAATTTGCTTCAACACACCACACTGATGTATGATTTTCAAGCATTATTAAAGACTTTGATTATCTGGTTCAGGTTGGTTTAATTAGGGTTGGAGCTAAACGCTACAGTACAGTGGGTCTCCAGTAGCAGGGTTGAAGACCTCTGCTCTATTATAACATCCATCCACATCACAAAACCCTTTAGCAATGCTTTTGCAGCCACCCAGAACACCCTAGTTTTAGGTGGACGAGCACTACTCACATTTTCTTCAGAAAATGTAAAAATGTAAGAGCTATTTGTAAAAAAGGCTTTGAAGTAATGTGTCGCAGTAGTGTGGGAACAGGATCCGTTGGGTCCATTTCTGATTAGGTTCCTTCATAAATTATTCCACTGGGCATACACTCACTCTCTTTGGCATAATTCTGACTGGCCTTTATGACAGAAGGTATAAATTTAAGCAAAGTTGGCCAGCTTACATTTTTGTCAAAGTTTTGCGAGGACAAAATGGCTCTGTCCTCAGAAGACTTTTGTCCAATTAAATTTTAGAGGCTATTTTATCATTATTCATGCTTGCGTATCTGAAAATGCTATATTTTTTGACCCACATATTTCCCCTGACCCACCGTAGCTTTGACAGAGAGGCCTGATATGGGAATCTGGGACCTCCATTCGTCTTTCACAGACTACTCTCTCTTTATCCGTCCAATAGAGTTTGTGACTTAGATGAAGTGTGTTATGTCATAAAAGTAAGTGTATCAGTAGGCCACAAGATGAATGCAGTGTCCCAGTGGTTTTATGAAAACCTGGTTTTAAGAGGTTTATGACTGTCACTGGGATCTATGATTTATCACACAGTCTGGCTGAACAAAGCTTGACAGAACAACAGCTGTTTGTCTTATCCGTCACAACAATGTCCAAATATACTTTAATTGTGCTCTCTCTGTTAGTTCAGTACATGTGTGTGATGTCCTGCCACTCTTCTTGAATTATTTTAGTAGTATTTTAGAGTAGAACTGTTAAAGGGATAGTTCACCCCAAAAAAATTCTTAATTTCATCACCCTCAAGTCATCAAAGATGTTGCAGGTGACTTTTTTCTTCAGTAGAATAGTAAAGAAGATTTTTAGCAGAAACCATAGTCCTTGGTGATTCATAAAGTGCAAGTCAGCGTGGACTTGTGATGAATTGTGATGAAACAATGGGTTTGATGGAACCACAATCAGTTCAGTCTTGGCAAGGTTGAGTTGAAGGTGATGGTCCTTCATCCAGCAAGAAATGACTGTTAGACAAGCAGAGATGTGAGCAGCCTATCGTTGGATCATCAGGATGGAATGAGAGGTAGAGTTGAGTGTCATCAGCATAGCAGTGATATGAAAAGCCATGTTTCTGAATGACAGAACCTAGTGATGCCATGTAGACAGAGAAGAAAAGTGGTCCAAGAACTGAGCCCTGAGGCACCCCAGTAGTTAGATGTTGCGACTTGGACACCTCACCTCTCCAAGATACCTTGTGGGACCTATCTGAGAGGTAAGACTCAAACCACTGGAGTGTGGTTCCTGAGATGCCCTTTGCCAATAGGGTTGAGGATCTGGTGGATAACTGTGTCAAAAGCAGCGGACAGATCCAACAAGATAAGTATTGAAGATTTGGAATCCGCTCTTGCCAGTCTTAGGGCTTCAACAACTGAGAGCAAGGCAGTCTTGGTTGAATGTCCACTTCTGAAACCAGACTGGTTGCTATCGAGGAGGTTTTTCTGTGTGAAAAAGGCAGAGACTTGGTTGAACACAGCTCGTTCAGGTGTTTTTGCAATGAAAGGAAGAAGGGAAACCAGTCTGTAGTTCTCTACAAGAGGTGGGTTTCTTAAGTAGTGGGGTTATATGAGCCTGTCTAAATGCTGAGGGGAAAACACCAGTGTGAAGGGATGTGTTAATTATATGAGTGAGTGCAGCTACAACTGCAGGAGAAATGGCTTGAAGGAGATGAGATGGAATAGGATCAAGTGGACTAGTAGTAGGATGATTAGAAAGGATGAGTTTGGAGACTTCTGCCTCAGAGAGTGAAGAAAAGGATGTGAAAGAGTGTATGTTTGCTGGTAAGATGTGCTTGACAGATTGTGGTGTGGAAAATTGTGCACTGATGGTTTTTACTTTATTAATGAAGAACGTGGCAAAGTCATCAGCTGTTAGAGTTGATGAAGGAGGGGGAGGAGGAGGACAAAGGAGGGAGGGAAATTTTTTAAAGAGCATGTGAGAGTTAGACGAATTGTTAATTTTGTTATGATAGTATGTCATTTTAGCAGTGGAGACAAGAACAATAGCCAAGAACAATAACTATAAGGATAACTGTAAAGTTTTAGCAATTGTTCTTATTCTATGAGAATAGCAAAATCCACACCACAGCTAAAATTATAATGACACAGAGGAACAATATTATTTTAAGCAATTTCAGAATTATGTTTTGCAGCTGATGAAGAATAAAAGCATTAAGAACCATTTAGAATCTACCTGACTTTAAAGAGCTTGAGTATTCAAAGCGGCAGATGACACGCATACAGTAAACATAATAGTATCATCAGTTATCAGTTATATTTGTTGTTGTTGTTTCATGAATGAGCTATTAAGGCTGAAACACAAGGCACAACTTTAGCTCAGATGTGTGCCCCAATTTACAGGCTGGAGGTGTCAACACTTGTTGCCAAAAATCAGAGCTAATCTACAGATTTTGGGCAGTTGGAATTGACAGATTACACAGAAAATCACATAGTGTATGACTTTTTTTAACTTCAGACTATGATTTCATCCAGTCAGAGAATATCAAGCATGTTTGATATTTTGAGTTGGAGAGTAAACTTGACTTTTAACCTCCATGTCCCAATCACAAAGCCACAAAATTACTCACAAAGTACTCACAAGAGAATACTATTTTTACTTTACTCAGATCTGGCTCCATGCTGGAATATAACGCCCACTTTTTACCATCAAAATCCTTCTAAATATATACATCAAGTCCCTTAATTAACAGACATTATTGGACGCTTATAAGGAGAAGTCTCTTTCCAGTCCACCTAGACCATTTATGGAAACTAAATTGTGAGTAAGGACCCTTCAGAAATCTAAGTAATGACATCACAGCCATGAGTAAAATAAACATATGAAAACCCAAATCAGCACCTTTTAAAATATTGAAAAATGTGGTATTTCATGATGAATGACATTATGAATTACTATGGTATGTGGGAGTCAGCAAGAAAGTTTGAGTATGTGAAAAAAAAAGTTACAAAAGTTCAGTATGTTTTAAAGTGGTTTTAAGAGGTGTTTGCTATTGAAAATTAGCATGCGTTTGTAACTTATTCTTTTGGCCTCCACTGTCAAACTTTAAAATTATCTTGGAGGAAGGCTCCACCTTCCTACCTTCACCTGCAAACTGTATTCCGGACACATGTCTGCTCTTACAATTTGCATACACCCAATTCAGTCTGCAAGCCCCTTTTTTCTCGACAGATGTGATTGAAGGCTTGCCTTCAGCGAGCTTCTCTCTCAGAGCAGGTTAGCCATCTGCCGCAGCTTGTGTGAATTATATGTCACGTGTAGCAGCCGCAGATCGGCTTGCGTGTTCTGGGTGAGCAACGAGTCGGGGGCCGCCGACAGGGAAGGGGTGTGCATCCTCCTCAAGGCTGTGGCCTGCCATTATTGTCCTGGCTGTGGGTCTGGAGTGAGGAATAGTGGTGTGGATAGTGGGAAGCAGTAAGTTTTATTGCCATGTCCAAGAGCTTTAACTCAAGGAGCCCATGCCTTTGCCAGAGGTTACCCACACCTTTCCTCTCTGCTTTTCTCTGAACCACATGCAATTAACACAAGATGAACATTTTGGTTGCACTTTATTTTAAGGTCCAGGTCTCACTATTAACTAACTATTAACTACAACTTTTGCCTCAATAATCTCCTAATTACTGCTTATTAATAGTAAGAAATTTAGTTGTTAAGTTTAGGTATTGGGTAGGATTAACTAGTTGCTTATTAGCATGCATTTTACTAGCATATTGGCTATTACATAGCATTTTACTAGCATATTAGAATTTATAAAGCACACATTCTGCATGACCATAATCTACATCCTTAAGGCCATTGCACACTGAGTCCGAAATTTTCGTCCAAAATTTTTGCATGTTGAAAAATAAATACGACCTCACATTGTGCCAATCATGTTTACACACTGCCTCCAAAACTTTCGTCCGTCATAAAAAAATTCGGATCAGGTTCGATTTTTTGCATTTTCACATCCGTAGAATGCAGTTTGTTAGGAAAGGATGATGAATATGAAATTTTAAAAAAACTGAAAAACGAATGCGAAAATTTCGGACTTAGTGTGCAAGGACCTTTAACCCTCTGGGGTCCGAGGGTGTTTTGGGGCCTGGAAAAGTTTTGACATGCCCTGACATTTGTGCTTTTTTCAGTTGCTTACAAACATTTGAATGTCTAAAGTTTAATAACACTGTAATCAGCACAAACTGGGCTACAATAATATGTTGGCAGCATGTATGTATGCGATTGTGTTTTTGAGAAAACAACGTTTATGCGTGCTTAGTGAAAAACTACAATTTTAAAGTCACTGAAATAAGGCCATAAAACACATACAGAACATTTGATCACAAGACTGTTGAGAACTGGATCTTGAAGTCTAGAGTTTTTGCTTCAAAATTATGTGAAAATCATCTTACTCACTCATTCACAGAAAACAATATATTGATTAAAATTTTCTAAGACACATTTTGTGTAGAAAAGGAATATGCGAGGAGGCGTGAATGATCATGAATAATGCTGTGATTCACACCTGAGAAGACAAAGGCCTGCATAAAGAGCTGCATAATGAGCTGTCAGGTGTGTGACTGAGAGGGAATTGCTACAAGAAAGAATGTGAGGAAAAAAGAAATTTATATATTTTTTGTTTGTAGTTTATTTAGAATACATATAACTATCACATAAAATAACTCATGGGCGTGTGTGCATCACATGGTCTTAGCTGTGGTCCAGCGGAGAATGAGACGGCTAAAAGCACACCCTGTTTATTTTCTTTATTTTGCAAAAGCACAATGTTTTGTTGATATTGTGAGTGTACACAAATAAAAGTAGACCCTTTACAGATTTAAATGCTGTATTACTCTTATATGTACGGTCAAGTATGAAGGAGCATTTTAGTTCTTTTCGCTGTCATCATTCAAATCTGCAAAAAGTTCCGCCGCCGGAACTGTCGACCCCAGGAGGTTAATAGTGAGAATCGGTCCCTGTACTAAAGTGTTACCAAAATTTTAAGTCTGATTGCTTTAAAGATTAATACTATGTGTCTAATTAACAAGCCTCTAAACATTTGACTGTTAATTTTGTTCACATGAAATTCAAAGACTTTCCTGTGCATGCTGGGTACTAAAGGTCCACTGCTTTCAGAACTTTTCTGCTCATCATTCTTAATGAAAACACTCCCCACTGATCCTCTCATGCATATTAATTCTGCAAAAGGACAATGTGACACACGCTACCTACAAACTGCAGCTGTGCTTCATGTTAACAAATTTTACAGTCAGAGTTTATAGTCAAAGTTTTTTATCGATAATTATATTTTATCAGCTGGGGAGCATTTTATATTGTGATTATCTGTATTAGTTTCTATCAGGTGAAGAGATGTTTTTCATAGGCAAAGTGTTTCAAATGGAAAAAAGGTACAGGGTGATGCTCAGAAAAAGCTCATTTTCAATGAGAATGGTGTGCAGAAGAGATAGCGGGTACAATGCCATGAAAATGGCGCGATTGATCTAGTTGACAAAAATCGAATAGGTTTATTGTGCATCAATTAACCGATCCAATATACTAATGCTCATCCAATACTGAATAGTGAATACTCACCAAAACAAACATTCTGACATAATTCTGTGTGTGTGTGTTTGTCCATTCAAACACAAAAAGGTGCAAAAAAGAACTCTACACAGTACTCATATGCTGGATCTCTTCCAAAATCATTCCTAACAATTAAAAAAAAATGCATTCAAAACTGGTTTTTGTATAGTTAGCATCTCGTTTTTATCTGTGTGTGTGTGTGGGGGGGGTAAATAAATAAAAAACTCTTGTTAATGAAAATGTATTTGTCACACAATTATAGCTGCTGCCAGTCTAGGTAATGGTCTATATTGTCCATGCCAGAAATAGCAATATAATGTGTAAAAAAAAAAAAAATCAAATTTTTAAATAAAACAAAGACTGTTGGATTGTGTTTTACAAGAAAATACAATTTCAGTCTTTCTACCTAAAAAAAATCATTTTTAATTCAGTATGTTACATGCAGATACTTTTTTTTTGCACAAATTAAGGTAAATTCATTTCTTAGTGAAAATTGTAAATCCTACAATTTATTTTACATTTTCAGTGTGGTTATTTATTTATTGTGAAATAGGTGTTTTAATTGTTATTGCAAAAAAATACAGTTATTTATTTTTTTATTATTTATTTATGTTTTTTTTATTTTTTTTGTTGCAAATTTCACCACGACAAGTACAAATCTGAAGGGGAAAAAATCCTTGCAGTTAAGCCCTGATCTTGCATATGTTCCTTGTCTCCTCTGTGTTCCTGGCACAGCTCTGCCGCAGTGGATCAGCATGATAAATGACACTCAACTGGACAGCGGAGAGCAGCTCCATTGGGAGTGTCGAGCCACAGGAAAACCCAGGCCCACATATCGCTGGCTGCGCAACGGAGAACCTCTCAACTCACAGGTACACACACACACACACACACACACACACACACACACAGCTCACTAATATGAAAAATAAATCTCTGAGATCTGTTTAATATTTCAATTGTTTCTCAAATGGAGACTTTTGTTTAAGGCCAGAAACATACCTTTTGCAAGCAAGCAACTCACAAATGCTTGGCCATCACAGTGTAAGCTTGTGGTACCATTGAACCTATTTACATACACTCTTGCATTACATAGGTAGACGGTCCAACATTTTGAAAAAAAATGGTCCTCTAAAAATCACTCAATCAGCACTATTAGAAAGCAGTTTGAACAATCAGATTCGAGAACCAAAACTAACTGTTGTTTAATGCAAAACATATCACTGAGTGGTAGTATAATGACATATCACTTGTGACATATAAAGGTCTCATGCTGGAGTCACTCTGGCAGATGATGTGTAATTGACATTAAATATGCTTTGAGGAGCAGCCTGACAGGTGAACACGTGGTTCTAAAGCAACTGTCGTCTCCCCACAGAGCAGAGTGGAAATGGTGAATGGGGAGCTTATCATTCACAGACTACAGCAGGCTGATTCTGAGATCTGTTTAATATTTCAATTGTTTCTCAAATGGAGACTTTTGTTTAAGGCCAGAAACATACCTTTTGCAAGCAAGCAACTCACAAATGCTTGGCCATCACAGTGTAAGCTTGTGGTACCATTGAACCTATTTACATACACTCTTGCATTACATAGGTAGACGGTCCAACATTTTGAAAAAAAATGGTCCTCTAAAAATCACTCAATCAGCACTATTAGAAAGCAGTTTGAACAATCAGATTCGAGAACCAAAACTAACTGTTGTTTAATGCAAAACATATCACTGAGTGGTAGTATAATGACATATCACTTGTGACATATAAAGGTCTCATGCTGGAGTCACTCTGGCAGATGATGTGTAATTGACATTAAATATGCTTTGAGGAGCAGCCTGACAGGTGAACACGTGGTTCTAAAGCAACTGTCGTCTCCCCACAGAGCAGAGTGGAAATGGTGAATGGGGAGCTTATCATTCACAGACTACAGCAGGCTGATTCGGGAATGTACCAGTGCATCGCAGAGAACAAGTATGGAGCCATCTACTCCAGCGCAGAGCTCAAAATACTAGGTAACTGATTTATAACTATTTTCAGCGTCTTATTATTCCAGCATCCAGCATAACATGCAGTAGATAGTCTAGTTTTTATCTTAAAGGCCAGTGCCTTTACTCATAAAGACATTTTTAGATATATTTACTTGTTTCCTAATAATGAAAAGTGGCACACACACACACACACACACACAAGGCTAAAGCAGTTAAAAGCAGATGTAGGAACAAAAAGTAATAGATATATTGAAGAGCATTACGTCTGGTGAACAATGTTGAAAAGGCCATTTTAACCCCACAGGTAAAGCTTGTGTCTCTCTTTCTTTCTGTAAGTGTTGAGCAGGTCAGCTATTGACAGGCGGCTTTCAATCACACACAATGAATAATCTTGTAGCCCGAAACAGTCATTGCAGGATGGCAACAAAGACAAAACGGGGCCAAACAGCAATCAATTTCCACTTTCTTTGAACTAAAAAGCCTGTTTCAGGGAAAAGTCTACTGGCAGCACATTTGAGGAAGAAAGAAACTTTAGTGATATTGAGTTAGGTGTCCACAAGGATCGGCTAAACCGAAGACTACACAGACAGAGCTGTCACAAACAACCCCGCAGTACGACAGGCAAGATGAAAAGAGAGAAAGAGAAAGGGATTGAGGAGAAAAAAGTTATGTTGGATCGGATTTAGCTTGTTTTTCAGTCTCAGTGTAATCAGAACAAAAAAAATAGTTAGAGTCGTTTATGAAACCGCCAGTGCTCTCAGTCTCTCGATGCCCAGGACGAGACAAAAGAGAGATGCACACTGGGATTGCGTGTTTACTGGAGACACCCTCATTTTCTCCCTGTCAGCTTTGATTGTCCCACACATTCCAAGATGCATGTTGTCGTCTTTTCATCACTTCCCTGGGGGTCATTTTCATTTACATTCCTCATTATGCGCTTTTGTTTGTCCACGGAGCTCTGATCATTCTAAGACAAGACGAACACAAACACTTCTTTCTTTTGACAGCATTCATGTTCAGTTCATTGTTGAAGCCTAATGACTCAATGTAGCAAAAAAGAAAAAAAAAAGAAAGATCAAAAAGAAAATGTAAGAAATCTTAAAGAAAAAAAAATTAAAGAAACCTTAATAATTTATTTGTGAAAAATATGTATATATGTGTGTGTGTAAAATAATATGAACAATATTAAATGCTAGACTCATAACATATAATTTTCAAGAGACTGTGACTCACTGAATATTCCCCCTCACTGGTCCATTTCCCTCCAGCTCCAAAGTGCTTGTTTAGTTCTCTGGAGTGACAGTTTTTTTTTTTTTTTAGGTTGTATTTGTGACTAATCCTCCAGTTACTCAGCATCTATGGGGAGAGCTGTCGTCCGTGACTTAGTCTATTCTATGTTATAAAGCAAGCACATTACACAGCTAACAGCAGCCTTCATTCGGATGAGCCATAACTGCAGGCCGACTTGGGTGCCAGCACATGTGTGTCACAGCCATTGCGCTCGTGCCCTGGAGGCCAGTGAAGTGGGCTACCCAGAGTGAACCAGCAGTGGGTCGCCGAGTACAAAAGACCTCTTAGTATTCACAGTGAGAGACGCATGTCAAAACTCCCACTTAAAATCATACACTAAGTCTCCCGTAAATGCCGCACACAAAGTAGGCACACACATATTTGTTACCACAAAGACACGCATACCCCCTCACTCCAGGCTTAAAAAAGTTGTTCATTGGTCCCGACTCTCTCAGCATGTTCCGGGGGTGGTGGATTGCAGGGCCCTTTGGCAATTGCAGAGATTAAAATGTCATCTTTTCTAATGTCACCCGTAAAAAACATGGTGCAACCTTTGACTAAACACTCCTGACGAGGCCTGTCAGCATGTAGCTACAGGCCCCAGAAGGCTCCAGCAGCTCTGCAGACATCATCACTTTTAGCCCATATGTGTTAAGCGCTGCTCACTAGAATACCATCACACAATGTCCTCCCCAGCCACTGGAGTACATGTCCTTGAAAAGCTCAGGCCTTTAATGCAGTCTCTTTAAAAATGAACATCAGTATACAGAACTGAGCGTATCTACGAGTGGGCATGGAATGATGTATTTTGGTAACACTTTAGATTAGGAAACACTATTAACCATTGGCTTATTAGCATGCATAATACCAGCATATTGTCTGTATATTGGTACTTATAAAGCACATATTAATGCATTATTCTGCATGACCATATTCTAGATTCCTTAACCTACCCCATACCTAAACATAACTACAAAAACAACTACCTAAGCAGTAATTAGGAGTTTTTGAGGGGAAACTCTTAAGGCTGATGATACACGGGGCCCGTTGATGGCAACATTTCCCAAAGTTGCCTGGCAGCATTGTTCAAAAAGTTGCCCAGTGTATCATCACCCTTAGTTAATGGTAAATATGTGTTCTTTAATCTAAAGTGTTACCTGTATTTTTTGAAAGGCCAAAACTCGCAAACGAGTTAGCATTTTAGCACTACCTCTTACATTGTCCAAGTCGATGAGTTTTTCAAAATTTTTTTGTCGTTCCAATCACAAGTGGACAACACTAAATACAGGGTCGGGGTTTGGAACGACATGAGGGTGAGTAATTAATGACAGAAATTTAATTTATGGATGAACTAACCTTTTAAGCTTGTAAGTGTAGATGCTCATGTGGTCAAATGCATTTGAACAGCCACTAAAGAGTGCCTCCTCTCTGCCTACTGACCTAATTCTAAAACATTACGGAATGTATTCATGAAGCACGCTAGACTGACAGGATTTAAATTTTGCCTTTTGAAATCATTTGAAATCAAGTTTTAAGGTGAAAAAGCACAATTTTCTCTCACATGTCCTGATTCTAACACAAATGAAAGCTGCTGCTTGCCGTATAATTTTCTGTTGTACCCTTTCACATTCATATGTTAATTGTGCAAGCTTATTCCACAATATTAGATCAGAATAAGCCCATACATACACCCGCCCATAGACCCTCCCCTCAAAGGAATCAAGAAAGTTGACCAATCTTAATACCAGGTGTAAACAGGGCCAAAGGGACAATGGAGGTTGTCAGGAACATTTAAACGTCATTAGATTTTCATGATGCACAAAACACGCAAAAAAAATCATAAACCTTTTTTGGTTACAGAGTTTATTTTAATTAAAAAATCAAAGGAAAAATCATGTTGATTTTTTCGGAGGAAAACAGGATGATGCTTACTTCTGCGTTGGCCTACATAAATACATAATCACTGCACCACTCTATAAGACATTGTGTAACACTTGTGTAATGTGACGTATTTCAGAAAGAAACAGCTCATTAAGAAGAAAATGACCATTTCCCCAGCCAAAGACTTGGGTTTACTGCAGACAAAAAATGTTATGACAAAAAAGTAGTTTATGAATAATTAAAAAAAAAGTTAAAGTCATTATTTTGTCTTCTGAGAAGCAAGTAAACACCTCACATAACTTCTAAAACTAAGTTCTAAATGAAAAAAGTGAGAACTTTAAACAAAATAAAAACATCAGTCACCTTGTTCAAAAGTTTACATCCCTCTTGCTCTTAAAGGGTTAGTTCACCCAAAAATGAAAAGTAGCCCATAAATTACTCACCCTCAAGTCATCCTAGGTGTATATGACTTTCTTAATTCAGACGAATCCAGTCGGAGTTATATTAAAAATTGTCTTTGATCTTGCAAGCTGTTTCATGGCATTCAGCGGGTGTTGCATGCATCAGTCAAAAAGAAGTTAAATAAAAAGCGCCCATCCAAAAAAAAAAGTGTCTCACACGACTCCGGGGGTTGAACAAAGGCCTTCTGTAGGAAATCGATGAGTTTTTGTAAGAAAAATATCCATATTCAAAACGTAATAATCACTTTAATGTAGCTTGCACCAAAAGTCCTACACGGAAGCAGCTCCGGGCGGATGACATATGAAGTCAGCTTTGCGCATGCGCCGCTCAGAAGTGACGCACGCAGAAACGCAGCGGAGAGATCAAAACAAAACAACATTCACTAATTAGAGGTACAAAATGAGGATTTGTAAAGAAGAATGTCGGAGGATTTCGATATAAGCCAAGAGGAGACTGGTTTTCCTTTGCTAAAGTAAGTAAACTTTGCTTCCTTTGCTCCTGTTAACAAACGTTGGTTTTCACGAGACTCACCGGCGCATGCGCAATGCTGACCTCATACCTCATCAGCCCGGAACTGCTTCCATGTACAACTGTTGGCGCAAGCTACATTAAAGTGATTATTACGTTTTGAATATGGATATTTTTCTTACAAAAACGTATCGATTCACTACAGAAGGCCTTTGTTCACCCCCCGGAGCCGTGTGAGACACTTTTTTTAAGGATGGGCGCTTTTTATTTAACTTCTTTTGGACTGATGCATGCAACACCCGCTGAGTGCCATGAAACGGCTTGAAAGATCAAAGACAATTTTTAATATAACTCCGACTGGATTCGTCTGAAAGAAGAAAGTCATATACACCTAGGATGACTTGAGGGTGAGTAATTTATGGACTAATTTAAATTTGTGGGTGAACTAACCCTTTAACGTCTTCTCCAGCATCAGTCAGTGTTTCACCCTTTGTAATAGTCCTTCAGTTGTCTTCAGTTTGAAAAGACAAATCTCTAAACCATACAGTCACCGTTGGAAAGTGGTCAAATGTACAGAAGATTCTGGAAAACTATCACAAAACCTAAAAACAGTCATGGATCATCCAGGTAACAACACACAGTATGAAGAATCAGTAACGGATGCTTCTGAACAGGTTTATTTGTGTAAATGTAGTTAATTTTTTTTCTTGTGAACATGCTGCTATAATGTCTGCAAAATGATAATATGGAACATTATTTTCATATTGTATCTAATGTTCGGACAACACTCCAAATTATGATATTTCCATCTTCACTTTAACACGCCAGTCCTTTTTTCTCCCCATTTACACAAATTAGGAATTAAAGATTAAAGAAAAGTTTGGAATGATTTTTTTAGCATATTTTTACACTTGCTTTGCCTCATTTTAAAGAATTTTAATAACTTTTGAGGCCCCCTTGTAAGTTTGCTTCAGCCCCCTATTGGGCCTCGGATTCCTGCTTAACAATCACTGCATTAACATCAGCACTAAACTGCATTTGATTTTGTGACTTAGCAATTGTATTCTACTCAGCGGATGCATCAGCTTGCCGAGAAACTCCCTGCAGACAGATTAGACATTTAACAGTAATTATCTTCAAATGCGCTTGTCGAGGGCTGAATTATTTTTTATCCATTTTAGCCTGGAAATGTTTTACTTCTGGTAGACCGTCACGCATAACAACAAAGCTACTAATTATGAACCCATCATTCAGAACGACAGCAATGCCATCATTACACTCATTCCAGAAACCTTTATCTCCCTTTAGAGTCCCACAAATCCCCTGTCTCTGAAAACAGACGTTATTTTATTAAAAAATCGCTCATTTATTCATTTCCTACTGCTCTTGTGGGCTCAGTAGTTCTACGAATTATACAAAGAGGCAAGATAAATGGTGTCACATGTGAATATTTACAAAAGTATGCACATGTCATTAGTTGAACAGTGCCAGCTTAATTACATTGTTGAACAAGTGTGTGAATTATGCATTGCATATAACAAATTAGATTGTTATATACTGTGTATACAATTTATAAGTTTGTTCTGGTCCCTTAAATGATTTAAAATAGTCAATTCATCTCATTTTAAACCATTATGAATTTCTTCTACTGTGGAACACAAAAGACAAAATCACATATTTTATATACAGTATAATGAACGTAAATGAGGACTAAATGACAAAAAAAGCACTATAAACATGGTCCGTACTCATGTTGCATGGAAACAATTACCAATACATACATTGAAATGTATCTGTTTTGTTGCATAGATTAAACTACATAAGAGTTGATGGCTCAGTTTTCTTTTTTGGTTGATGTTGTTGTCATTATACAAAAATAGCTGGTATTTTACTGCTCGGTGCTGCAATTGACCAATTAAAATCAAGTGTTCCAGACAGCTGTCCAGCCAAAAATGAAAATTGTCATAATTTACTCACCCTCAGGTTGCTCCAAACCTGTATGAGTTTCTTTCATCTGTTGAACACAAAAGAAGATATTTTGAAGAATGCTGGTAACTAAACAGTTGATGTAGCCATTGACTTTTATAGTATTTTTTTCTCCATACTATGGAAGTCAATGGCTAAGAAGTCAACTGTTTAGACAGAATTTTCATTTTTGAGTGAACTATCCATTTGAAATAATAGTGTACTAGTGGCGTGATTTTTTAATTTGTCTTTTTTTCAAATTTTTTTTTTTTTTCAGTTTCTTTGTATTTAATTGTCAGTTTTTTTGGTATGATCACTGATGCTCAGTCCTATGACAAGAGTTGATAGCACAATTTTCATTTTTAATTGAACAAATCCTTTAAGGTGAAACTATGTGTTTGTTTTCATAAACAGCGTCAGCTCCCATGTTCAGCACCAACCCTTTCCGGCTCATTGCAACCGTTGGAAAAGACGTGTCTCTGGAGTGCCGTCCACGTGCGTCACCCAAACCCAGAATCTCATGGAGGAAAAATGATAGGAGAGTCCAGCCCAGCCGAAGGTGAGTCTAAATCCCAGCTGAAGCGCAGTTAGCTCTGTGACTGTACATGTTTTGCTTGAAGGTGTGATAATTATCAGGATTCAGGATGAAGCAGTGGCAGTCCACTCCTAAGGGTCCATGGAAAGGATGGCATTTTAAAACGTGCACATTAGAACAGAATGCAGGGTTAAATGTAACCCATTCTAGTCAGTTAATGTATGACATTCTGCTTTATTCATCTGTTAAGGTCTTGTACATGTAACCTCATTAGAATTAAAATATAGCTTGTTTGAGCCATAATACTGTAGAGCCTGTTGGCTGATAGCTCATCCGCTGTAGACGTTCATTTATGCATAATCTTAAATCAGCATGAGGAAAATGAGCGCTAGCCCATGTACAAGCTCTTGATGGAGAAGACGTGTCACTCATCATGAGTGACAGATCTGAAATTATCGGCCCCCGTCGAGCGCTGTAGGCTACAAGTCTGTGAAAGGACTGCTGTTTAATAACTGAGAGTCTTCACCACAGACACGTCTAGACGCAAGGACCTATTCATCTGAAAGAATTCATATTATTAATATTATTTCCATGGTGTCATTGGTTGTGTTGTGATGCTTTATAAAATAAGCTATTGGAAACTTGGACAGTTTGGACGACTTGGACGACTTGTCTTGTTTTGCTGCTATTTTTGGTTTTGTTTATATGAAATGTCAATACAATGCCATGTAATATGTTTTAATTTTCTCATAGAAAATTATGATATTATTGACAACGTTGGTTCTTTTGGTAGAACCAAATCACAGTTTGATTGAACTCATAGCCTTCAGTGTCAGAAAGAGATAAAAGTGTCCTCCCTTTTAAAGGTTGATAAACCTATATATTTTCCTCTCTTCTATCTATAAATTCACCCAAAACATAACAGTATGTCATCATTTGCTCACCCTAACCTTGTTCCAAAGCTATAAGACTTACTTGTTGTGGAACACAAAAGAAGATATTTTGAGAAATGTCCCTGTCCCCCTTTCTTTCCCCGCTGTACAATAAAAAGTCAAAAGTTGTTTTGGACCCAACTGACCTTCATTGTATGGGCAAAAATGGCTGAAACAAATATGTAAATTATGACAGAATATTATTTTTGTGTGAACTATCCTAAAGAATTACACTATGCATAATGTGGTTGGTTACATTTTTATAATTTTGTATTTGTGTTCTATTTTCTCTGCTGTCCATGACACTATCAGAACAGACCTGCGACAGTATAACAGTACTGATAGACTCACTCTCTTTACACATGTTTAAGTGTCGTCATCCTTAGAATTCACACCTTGCTTGCTTTTGAATGCCGTGTGCCACATGTACCAAACGTGAGCTAATTTACTCCTGCCAAGACTGTGATGACACCTGAAACACTTATGAAGCATGTGTCTCTGAAAAGATTTTTAGTACTTTAACATATTCCTATTACACTTTCCCCAGGTTCTCTTTTCTAAAGGATATGCATGTCCAAAGTCAATGCTGACATTTGCATTGCATAATTTTGCACTAATTTGTAACCTTTACATGATCACCTATTTTCATAATAAGATGCAAATCCACAAATGATCTCAACTCTATAGAGCCTACTGTATCATATTTGAGATGCTAATTTCTAAGGCCTCTAAATTATCAAAATTTTGCTGAAAAAAAAACCTGTTGTACACAATCTTCTACAAGCCTTCAGTTGACTGATTGATAGTTTATATTTATTTTATTATTATTTTTTATTTATTTTTTTAGCAAGTAAAAGGCCATTTAGTATAACAAAAAAATAAATAAAGTCCCACTACAGGTCAGGGCAACACCTGTTTTTTTTTGTGTTTTTTTTGCTGTAAAATCCCTACTGATTTCTATAAAGTAAACATGAGAATGATATTTCAAGATGGACACTTGCCGAACTGAAGCAGCTTAGGTTTACTTGAGTATCCATATATCGTGTTATAGAAAAATATAAATGTTTATATGTTTATCTTTGAATCATCATTGTATTGCGTTGCATTATGTTTTGCCCGCCACAATAAAAACTACAGAGCTCTGATCATAAAACTAAGAATTTAAATTCCATCTTACTAAGACATATTACTGGGAGATATGTGACCCTGGACCACAAAACCAGTCATAAGGGTAAATTTTTTAAATCATCTGAAAGCTGAATAAATAATCTTTCCATTGATGTATGGTTTGTTAGGACAATATTTGTCCGAGATACAACATCTGAAAGCTAAATAAATAAGCTTTCCGTTGATGTATGGTTTGTTAGGATAGGACAATATTTGGCAACTATTTGAAAATCTGGAATCTGAGGGAGCAAAAAAATAAAAATACTGAGAAAATCGCCTTTAAAGTTGTCCAAATGAAGTTCTTAGCAATGCATATTACTAATCAAAAATTAAGTTTTGATATATTTACGGTAAGAAATTTACTAAATATCTTCATGGAACATGATCTTTACTAAATATCTTAATGATTTTTGGCATAAAAGAAACATTGATAATGTTGACCCATACAATGTTTTTTTGGCTATTGCTACAAATATACCCCAGCGACTTAAGACTGGTTTTGTGGTCCAGGTTCACATATTCATATAAAATTTAGGTAAGTGCTATACTGTTACAGTTTTTATTTTAACAAGCATTTACCAATACTTAAAGTACTTTTTCTAAACTCTTAACACAGCAACACACAATTACACAATTAGCCAAATAGTTAATTTTCTGGCCAAAACCACATTTTGTTAAATAAATACAAACTCTACATTTCAAAATGCTGAATACCTTTTTCTACATATACTAACTCTATCAAAACACAGCAAAGCCGATTCAAAATCGAGTCATTCGGTCAAAACATTAGCACTGGTTTTCTATCCAACAGGAACATATAGTCAATCATAGCACAGTGACTGTCAAAATTCTAACAGCTGATGACTTTACAAAAACTGCATTACTTGTCATGTTACAGTTCTACCTGCATATAGACAATATAAAAATCCATTGTTTTTTGTAATTTAGTTACCTTCAACTGAAACCCATTTTACATTTTTAAGTGTTGAATGTGTTCATTCTTGGCAACATACTGTCTAAAATTG
The DNA here is from genome assembly GCF_001515625.1 of Sinocyclocheilus rhinocerous. Lineage (NCBI taxonomy): Eukaryota > Metazoa > Chordata > Actinopteri > Cypriniformes > Cyprinidae > Sinocyclocheilus > Sinocyclocheilus rhinocerous. The sequence goes on along the minus strand of NW_015653021.1, from coordinate 3,341 downwards.
AATTAGTCATTATAGAAAAAAATAGGTTCCCCTATGCAGAAATTCAATTGAAACCTTGATTGAAATTGCTTTCCAGTGGGTTAGGGTTGGATGTGGATGGTGCCCCCATGGTAGCTGATGCCAGTGATCAACAAAAATTCCAACATGCATGGCCTTCGGTTACTATGCAAGCTTGTTTCCGTCACAGAATAAAAAAGTAAAAATGGTAACTGTGGCCTTTTTATCTCACAATTTGGGCTTCTATTCTTGGAATTGTGAGTTTACATCTTGCAATTCAGACTTTATCAGAATTGATAAATAAATTCACAATTGCAAGAAATAAAAGTCAGAACTTTGAGATAAAAAAGTCACAATTACCCTTTAGCATTTATATTCCATGGCAGAAATAAGCTTTCATAGGTTCCACATGTGTAAGGGGAAAAAAACAAACAAACAAACAAACATAAAAATGCAAAGTCCAGCACACATTCTTACTCCTCTCCCCTACCTCTTCTTCTCCATTTTTCTAATCAAGCTACTCCTCTCCCTCCTACAACTATTCCTCTTCCTCTCCCAGGCATTATTTTTTTCTCTCTCTTTGATTCTTTGTGTTCTGCATCAAAAAAAGAAAAAGAAAAAAATTCAAAGAGGTCTTTTTACTCTATGTTGATACAATGGAAAGAGCATCAACACCTGACTATTCCTTCAACTGAGACTGGAATCAGCTGTTTCTAAATATTTCTATGATATGTTACTTAAAAATGCTTATCAGTTGTTACAATATTTTATATAGAGAGATTTCTTTCAATACTTTTGAGCTGCTGTTGTTGCAGAAGTAGAGGCTTTACACTCTATTTAAAGTTTGGAATATTAGGTCTTCATTTCTGACATGCTGTGTCTAAGCTTTTGTAAAAAAGATAAGAAAGATCCATGATTTTGGTATGGGGTAAGCTTGTGTGAAAAGAAAATTTAAGCATTTTAGAAACGTGTTAATTGACTGAATATTGTGTGTAAACAACACAAATTGTGTTAATGGTATGGTCACAACAGACGGATGTTGTGCTAATTGTGTATAGAATTTTGAAAATGTGACTACAGATTGGACAAAGGGATGTTAGCAGTTGGAAAAAACTGTAATAATAATAATAATAATAATAATTCAGTCAGCTAGTTAATTGTGTGTGTGTGTGTGTGTGTGTGTG
>NW_015653021.1:0-1942 GCF_001515625.1 Sinocyclocheilus rhinocerous | reverse complement strand
AGGCAAGGCAAGTTTATTTATATAGCACATTTCGTACAATGGTAATTCAAAGTGCTTTACATAAAAGAAAAAAAAATAATCACAAAAATAAAACAAGGAATTTAAAAACTTTGAAAATGATTTAAAAATGTATTTAAAATTAATTTAAGACAGTTAAAAATAGAAAATGATTATACATACATAAAAGTGCACTCAGTTCGGACATCGCACAGTGCTCATTCAATAAATGCACAGCTGAACAGATGAGTTTTGAGTCTAGATTTAAATGTGACTAAAGCCAGTAGAGGCTTTATTGGCAAAATGAAATTGCTGTCAGTGATCAAAAAAAAAACTTAAAGCCCTTGGCTTTTGCCTCCTACTTCTCCTTCTCCCTTGTCAAAAAGTCAGAAAGAGCTTTATTACAAATTATGTTTTTTTTTACACACACACAAGATATTTCACTTGGTGACAAGAGCTTCCAGTGCAGAAGAAAGTATGGACATAGTGCAAACATACATGATAGTGCAGACATACAGAGGAATTATACATAGGAACACTACTGTAATATAACACTTATATAAGAAAAACAGAAAATTAAATAATGCACTATATACTGAAGTAGAAATATAGAGGGAAAAAACATTTAATTGTTTAAATGAATGTACAGATATGTTATTTACAAGTGTGCAGTTCACAAATGAACAATTGTCAGTTTTCTATGCATAAATGTGTCAGCTATAATAGACAATGTACTGTTATGAATGTTTTAATTGTTCAGACTGAAGATAGCCTGCGGAGAGAAACAGTTGTTGTGCCTGGCTGTTCTGGTGGTCGGTGCTTTGTAGCACGGACCAGAAGACAACAGTTGGAAGAGAGAGTGGGCTGGGTATGTGGGGTCCAAAACCTGTTTTCTTAGTCCTTTTCCTCACTCTGGAGGTGTAAAGATCTTGGAGGTTGTTGGGCAGGGCGGCACCAATAATCCTCTCAGCAGTCCTGACTGTCCGCTGTAGTCTCTTGATGTCTGATTTGGTAGGTTGTTGGGCAGGGCGGCACCAATAATCCTCTCAGCAGTCCTGACTGTCCGCTGTAGTCTCTTGAAGTCTGTTTTGGTAGCTCAACCAAACCAGACAGTCCTTGTCCAACTACCTAGTCTACCTTGTCCTCTCCCTGGTCCAACCAGTCCTTTTCCTCATCCAACTATTCCTCTCCCTCGTGCAATTCTCCCTCCTCTAGACATTTTCTTTCTTTTTCTGCTTCTCTGTGTTGATCTGTATTATTTTGAACAAAACCAATCCAGAGAGTGCCTTTTTATTGTGCATGGCCATGTAATGGAAAGACTTGGAATTATTCATTAAGATTGGAATCAGCTATTTCTTAATGATTAGTAATTAAAATAATTCATATCAGCTCTTTTAAGCTGCTGTTGTTGCAGAAGCAGAGGTGTTACACTATATTTAAAGTTTGGAACATTAGGTCTTCATTTTTGTCCTGCTGTGTTTAAGCATTCGTAAAAAAAGATAAGAAAGATCCATGATTTTGGTATGGGGTAAGCTCGTGTGAATTGAAAATTTAAGCATTTTAGAAATGGGTTCATTGACTTAATATTGTGTGAAAACAACATGAATTGTGTTAATGGTATGGTCACAACAGACAGATGTTGTGCTAATCGTGTTTAGAGGTTTGAAAATGTGACTACAGATTGGACAAAGGGATGTTAGAAATAAAAATAAAAAAAACTGTAAAAAGATCTCACTGATTTGTATTACAAGCTATCAGAATTTCATCTTACTTTTTGGCCATAAAAATATCAAGAACTGCACCACATTGCATATTTTTGCTCAGTTTGGGCTCTGAGTGGTGTGACTTTTCTCCATATTCTCTTATATCATACTATTTGAGACATAATAGCTGGATGCGTCACATAAGATACCTAACAAACGCATATGAAAACCTTTCAGATTTT
>NW_015653020.1:430-527 GCF_001515625.1 Sinocyclocheilus rhinocerous | reverse complement strand
TTTATATTTTATGTATTTAAAGCGAGTTTTTTGGGCAGTGTAGAGCAGTGCTTGTTGTTAGTCATCACAAATGTCACAAATGCAGACATGGATTTAT
>NW_015653020.1:0-178 GCF_001515625.1 Sinocyclocheilus rhinocerous | reverse complement strand
CACTGGATAGCTGGCCAATCACAGCACACCTCGCTTTTTCAGACTGATGAGCTTTGTAAAAATCGACGCGTTTCAGAAAGGCGGGGCATAGAGGAGAAACAATAATGTACAGTATCTGGAAATAATGTACAGTAAGTGTTTTTTTAACCTTAAACCGCATAAACACATTTCATTACAC
>NW_015653019.1:0-610 GCF_001515625.1 Sinocyclocheilus rhinocerous | reverse complement strand
TATAATAAACACTACAGTATTCCATTAAAAAATAAGAATTTTTCAATTTTGATTTCATGGTGACTTTAAAACATTATCTGATCTCATGAGAAAAAATATACAAGACAAACTAAAATATTTTGTCAATTAAATGAAATTCAATAATTAATTATTTTTTTCAAATAAAATAATGCACTGTAAATACAAGCTGTCTTAAGCTTTGTTTTCTGTTTATCTTGCGCAGGATGATGTTGTACACTGTAAAAAATTTCAAGCTGCTTCATCTAATTATTATTTAGTAACTACTCAATTTCTCTCTTCAAAGTGTTATCTGAATTGTTAGTTTTTAGTTGGCTCAACCTTTACTGAACTAGTTTTATAGTCCATTCAGCTAAAATGTTTTAATTGGTCAATCATTTAGAGAACTACAGCAAGTTATTTCAATGAAAATTTAACCATTTAATCCATGTGTTTTAAATGTTACCTCAACTAAGATTTATTATTTGGGCATCAAGAAATTGCTGGGGAACAAGCTGTTACATTTAATACATTTTTATAACTAAGCACAAGCAATACAATTAGTTCAACTTAAAGGTGCTATATGTAAGTTTTTGACTCTACTAAAGCATAA
>NW_015653018.1:470177-471004 GCF_001515625.1 Sinocyclocheilus rhinocerous | reverse complement strand
TCGGCGTCGTTCACCTCCTCGCTTCAGGAGCCGCTCGCGGGGGGGTGCTCTGTCACAAATCGGGCCTCTGTGGCTCTCTCTGACGGCCTCCGGAGGGCACCCTCTCCCGAGTACTAACATGGACTACATACATTTCCCATACACCCCGTACCTGGGACTGATTACTGGCTCAGGTGTTTCCCCTTAGCTTCCCCATTTAAGCAGCTCCCAGACTCTCAGTGTTGGCGAAGTCTTGTATTGCCCCGGCCATTTCTGAGCGTTTATCCCCTGTTTTGAGATCTCTTGTGTATTACCTTGGACTGTTACTACTAGTGTGATTCTTTGCCGCCTGCCCCGACCCTTGCTCTGCCTCTGTATACTCTCCTGGATTATCCCTGCTGTTCGTGACGCTGTTGTTTGATTACTGCCTGTTTAACTCTGCCTTTGATTAAAATAAAAGCTGCAAATGGATCCGCACGCCTCTGACTCCTCGTTACACACATGAAGCACGAGCTGAAGGTGGATGCTTTTATAATTATACTAAAAAGCCTTTTACTTGCTAAAAAGTATAAACTATCAATCAGACGACAGAAGGCATGTAGTAGATTGTTAAAAGCAGGATTTTCAGCAAAGTTTCGATCATGTTTATCATTTAGAAGCATTATATATTTGTGTAACAAATGATACAGCAGGCTTTATAGGGTTAAACTGAATAACTAGAATTGGTAACACTTTATTTTAAGGTGTCCTTATTACATATGTTACATGTACTTACTATTATAATAACAATGAATTATGCATAATTACATGCAAGTAACCCTAAACCAAACCCTAATCCTAACCCTAAC
>NW_015653018.1:451980-470151 GCF_001515625.1 Sinocyclocheilus rhinocerous | reverse complement strand
TTTCTCGAAATTGAGATTTATACATCATCTGAAAGTTGAATAAATCACCTTTAAAGTTGTCCAAATGATGTTCTTAGCAATGCATATTACTAATCAAAAATTAAGTTTTGATATATTTACAGTAGGAAATTAACAAAATATCTTCATGGAACATGATCTTTACTTAATATCCTAATGATTTTTGGCATAAAAGAAAAATCGATAATTCTGACCCATACAATGTTTTTTTGGCTATTGCTAAAAATATACCCCAGCGACTTAAGACTGGTTTTGTGCTCCAGGGTCACATATTATTACACTGTAACAAGGACACCTTAAAATAAAGTGTAACCCTAGAATTTTTTAGACACTGCTAACCAGTCTAAAAACATTGCATGTACAGCAGTGCATCATTTAGGTGCTTCATAACCCATCTGAAGTGAGCTTTAGTGAAAGGGGAGCTGGTAAAACTAATGAAAGCAGGTCACAGGTGGTCTCATCCATCAAGCACCGTAAGCCAGTGCCATGTTTTCCAACAGTTTTACATCACGCTCTGAGGAAAAATTGGACCTCCCTCTCGCGGTCACTTACGCCGGCAAAGATAATCAACTGATACCGAAATGTTATTCTCTTCCCCAAACAGCTTATAAACATCCCTAATGAAAAACTGCCAGACTGTTAAAATATTCTGCCAAGGCGTTTAATTCGCAAAGTCTGCGCTTCCACTGCGGCACAACTGACAGTCTAAACACGCGCTCGGGTGTGTATTTCACCGGCCGCTGCTCCTCAATCAAAACAATGGCTGTTAGGAATTAGTGCCGGGATCAAGATAGTAGCATGAATAATGAAATAAGTAGATTTACTCATCCATTATATTAACATGGAGGGAAATACAACATTTTCAGCAAAGACATGCTCCTCTCATTTGGGACAATGAAGTTATCCTGCTTAAAGCGTACATGTGTCCATGCGGATAAAATGTTTGCACTGTCCGCATTACAATTTCCATGTTAAATGGATAAGAGTGGGATTATAAAGTATGAAGAAGTTATAAATAGTAGGATAATACAGTGTATTTTAGAGTTTCTGGAAATGTGACCAATCATCATCCAGGACTGCAACCAAAACTAAAATAAATAAATAAATCAAACTACAAATGGCTATAATGCAACAGTGTAATGACATGAAGTGTTTGCAAGGCTCAAAATAATGTGACCTGTGTCTTACCTCTGGCTGTATGGCCTTAAACACAGGGGCGTCCATCAGGGTAATTTGGCTCTGAGAAACAAAGACAAAAATAAAATCATGTTTTCATCACTCAAAATGAGAGCGAGTAATCACAGCCATGAGCTCATTTTCCAGCACTGAGTTACGGCGTACATTATGGGCAAGGACAAAATGAATGAAAACAATTCATCATAAAAATCACCACAATGAAGGAACTCGGTTCAACGGGGTCCTTCAAAGTTCCTTAGAAGTCTAAATAAGATCTTGATGCAAGTGAATTGAGAATAATAGTCTCAAATCCCACAATCAGGTCCACCACAGCATTTGGTAAATTATTCTGAGAAGTTATTAAGCATTATATATCATCAGCTCTGTTCCAAATTCTGTGAGCTGCCTACAGCATTTTAAGGTGTCATAAGGGCACTCCAGATCCAAAGACTGTTCTGAAAAGTAGGAAGCATCACATGTATCCTGTTGATTATATATATACAGTATATATATATACACACATACACACTTATCTGTAAGTAATCGGCAAGTTTCAAAGTGCTATATAAGGACAAGAATTTATATAAAATATAAATAAAAATATACTCTATATATATATATATACAATAGACTGGAGTAATGATGCTGAAAATTCAGCTTTTCATCACAGGAATACATTTCATTTTAAAATATATTCAAATAGAAAACAGTAATTTGAAATTTTTATAATATTTCACAATATTACTATTTTTACTGTAATTTTGATCAAATAAATGCAGCCTTTACTTCTTTTAAAAACATTACACAATCTTACCAAACCCAAACTTTTGAACAGTAGTGCATGTATGTAAACAACAGCATTATCCTCTGATACCATGGTACCACCACAGTACTTTTGTAAGTGGAGGAACGTATCAGTTTGTAGATAATAGAGGCCGGCAGGTCGTGGGCTGGTGGTGCGGCTGTGAGTCGGGTAATGAGAGGTGAACAGAGGTGAGGAAAGGGCTGGCAGTGGCAGAGCTAGAGGTACTGCTCATTCCCATCCGCCTGTCATTCAGGATCAAACACTCATTAGAGCAATGCAATGCTCCTCTGCAAACCCATAAACTGTCCATCAGAGAACAGCCACCCAGCAGAGGATGTAAGTGAGAACAGCAAGTGCACAGACGCAAAGACACAACCCCCAGAAACACAACAGACTGTGTTTTACCCCCGTGTGTGTGTGTGTGTGTGTGTTGAGATCATGCTTACGTTTTGCCCTCTAGAAGCTTACGTTCTGCTAGTGAACAACAACAAAAAACAAACACTAGCTTTCTATTTTTTCTATTCTATCTACTTGTTTTTCTTTGTTTGTGTGTGTGTGTATATGTGTGTGTGTGTGTGTGTGTGTATATAATATGTATGTATGTATATATATATATATAAAGCCAAGAAATAAACCCAAGAAATATACACTGAAATTTCATATAAAAACATTGCAGGTATAAAAAGATGCTGTTTTATGCTTTTATCCAAAGCAGCTTACAATGAGGACAATAGAAGCAATCAAACTAACAAAAGGGCAATTTTGATTTTTTTGCACCCTCAGATTCCAGATTTTCAAATAGTTGTATCTCGGCCAAATATTGTCCTAACAAACCATACATCAATGGAAAGCTTATTTATTCAGCTTTCAGATGATGTATACATTTATTTTTTAATAAAGAAAATGTCTATATAGCTTTTATTAATTTTTATTGCAGTTTTAGTTTGAGATATTTTAGCATAAAGTTAAACTAAATGAAAATGAGAAATGGTGCTTTGGCAACTAAGCTGAAATAAATTAAGTTTTCTTATTTTATTTCAGCAAACGTCTGTTATTTCAAGTAATGAAAATTATTTTTATGGTTTTAGTTAACTATAATAACCCTGTACATGAGTCACTAAAGAAGTATACTGTTATAATCACAGTTCCTATACTTAAAATAAATCCTGTCATACTGCTGAAATAAGTACATTTTATTTCCAATGATGACCCCTTGACCAAAGGCAATGAGTAGATCATTATTTGTCAGTTTCAAATATTATATTATGATTTTTTAGAAAGGAGGAGCAGTTACCTCAGAGGAGGCGGAGCTAATGCTGGTGCCATCCGATAGGCCGTTTCTACAGTACATGCTGGTGAATCAGCCAATGGGGTGCAGACGCCTGGGCAACAGTGGCCCTCAGCCAGACCCCACATATGACAAATCATCCATACCTGAAGACAGAGAGTGACATCAAAATATTAAGATACATACTGTATAAAATATCATTAGCTTATAGGGAGACCGAGTCAGTGTCAACTGCAATGCATCATGGGAGTTGGTGTTACAGAAGTGGGTTCAATCCTTTGACAGGTGGTCTATGCATATGCATGTTCGTAGAAAAAACTGATGCTAAATGTCTAAGGAACTCCACAGGGACTCGGTTGCATACCTGACTGACCGATGAAGCGCCGTGCCGGGAAAGAGCGCAACAAATAGGAAAGAATGTGAGTTTTACAATGGAAATCCTCTCAGATCACTCACACAGTGATCAAAACACTTAATGGGTTTTGGGAAAGTTCTCCACGCTCAGCTGGAGACCTGTAACAGCCAATACATTAGCAATATGACCCTGCTTTTGGTCTGAGAATCGGGAAATTGCATTTACAATGACAGACATGTTGCTGTAAAAGAAAGCTTTTTAATCTCAGCTCCAACTGTGAGAGTTTTATCAAGTAGATCTCATATAACTCTATTTGAACTATAGAGATGTTGCTATGTTCTGACTTTTTGCATATAAACATTTCACAACACGACGTGCATCTACAAACAGCTATGAGTGTGAAGGATCACCAGCAGCGTCAACTGCATCCTTTCTGAAATAAACAAGTTTGATGCTCTGTGTAGACTTACTTAAGCTCTTAAACAGGCCAACCAGAGAATTTATAGCAACTGAACTGAAAAAACAGCTAATAGAAATCATCATGCTTATGTGCTTATTAACATATGGCCACCCACATTTACATATCAGCATCTTCAGCCTGATTAACATGATTCATCACTCAAACAATTTTTCTGTGTTTGTTATGCTATTAAATTGCAAGAATCTTTTACTAATATTATAAAAATGAACCCCTACAAAAAGTCCAGATTATGGCCTCTTTAATGAACTGCATAAAAGACTAAAGTCTAATTTGACCTGTTACTAAAGTCAAAGAGCTCAGAGGAGCTGTGATGACCTCTAGTGGCCATATGAGTTTCTTATAAGCTTATGAAAGTTTCTCAATGTGAAATCCAACCTGTTTTTGGCTTATTAACAAAATACTGATCTGACTGCACAGCATAACTTTTAAAATCATTTATGGAGAGCCCAAAAACCACTGAAAAAATTGGGGACGTTAAGATTATTAAAGTCTCACCAAGGCTGCACTTATTTGATTAAAAATACTATAAAAACAGCAAAAATGTGAAATATTATTTGGATTTAAAATAACTGTTTTCTATTAGAATACATTTTAATATGTAATTTATTTCTGTTATGCAAAGCTGAATTTTCAGCATCATTACTCCAGTCTTCAGTGTCGATCCTTCAGAAATCATTCTAATATGCTGATTTGCTGCTCAAGATTCAAGAAACAGTTCTGATTATTATTATCAATGTTGAAAACAGTTGTGCTGCATCATATTTTTGTGGAAACCGTGATGCATTTTCTTCTCAGGAATAAAAACAAACAAACACTTACTAACCCCATATTTTTGAATGGTAGTGTATTAATGCATGATCAAATCTGTTCACTGAACAGAATTATAAAACAAAATAAACATTTAATGATTTAAATATCATACCTTAATTTCACCAACAAAAACATAATTTGTCTTGATAGTGATTGCTGTGATGTGCCGTTCATGTTGCATATAATTAATATACTAAACTTAAACTACTAACAAAACATAAAAATACAAACAATATGCTTGAACTGTTATAACTACAGGTGCATTTTGTTAAATGTGAGCCAAAATCATCACAATTAAAAGAACCAAAGACTTAAACTACTTCAGTCTGTGTGCATTGAATTTATTTAATACACGAGTTTCACAATTTGAGTTGAATTACTGAAATAAATGAACTTTTCCACGATATTCTAATTTATTGAGATGCACCTGTATTAAGAATGGTAATATTTCCTTCAGTCACTTTTGAAAACAAAATTGTTGTAACACTCATCCATACCACAAGATGGCAGCTCACAACTACAAATGACTCTGTACTACAGTAGTTACTTCATCAGAAGACCTTTGTTTCAAACATCCATTTAATGTTTACATCACTTACATCACATCAATATTCAACTCATTTCCATATTGAAAAAAGTTATTTATCTACTGTATATTTAAATAACACATACATGAATTTGAGAGGTCATTTTACATTCTTTTCTCATTTAAAATAAATATATTCATTACAAATCATAGGATCAGCAGCATAATTTGACAGACAACTAATTTTTCAGCATATTTTCAGGTTTAAATAATCTCAGTTTTTCAATGTGTGACCCAGGACAGCACACAATCAGGGTGAATCACAAAGTCTTCTCCATTCAGCTGAATTTGAGACGGCTCACATTTCTCTTTTCTCCTAGTTGTAACCTGTTCAACACCACAACCCAAATCCCTCCATCTCTATCACACCAGAGCTGTCTGATTATACTCTGAAAGCGTTTCCTATAATATCAGCCACTGTAATCCCCTGTGAGTCAGTGATAATACTATCTCACACATCAGTATTACAGAGGATCACCAGCGCAGCAGTCGAGCTGTCTTTCACAGTCTGACTGACATCACCCGTTTGAGACGCCATCTGGACTGAGAGTGGTTGTGAAAGCTATTAAGTGTTTCCAAGGAGACGCACATTAGTTGATCTCCCGCTTTCACTTAGTCCACTCCAATAAAGTGGGAGCCTCGATTTTTTTTGTTTTGAACAATACAAGGCTTGAAGAACGAACTTCACTTGTGGGGTTTATATTGAGCATGAACACCTGCCTGATCCTTAAATCAACATGTTCAGAAAATACACCTAGTGCACTGTAGTTTAGTATAATAGTGACTCAGGGATAGTAATAGGACTAGGACTAAAAGTAAGAGTAAGAGTACGAGCAGTATAGTATGGTGTGGTGTAATATAGTATAGTATAGTATAGTATATTATAGTATAGTATAATGTGGTGTATAGTATAGTACAGTATAATGGGGTGTATAGTATAGTATAGTATAGTATAGTGTGGTATAGTCTAGTATAGTATAGTATAGTATAGAATAATGGGGTGTATAGTATAGTATAGTATAGTATAGTATAGTGTAGTGTAGTGTAGTATAGTATAGTATAGTATAGTGTGGTATAGTCTGGTCTAGTCTAGTATAGTATAGTGTGATATAGTATAGTATAGTGTGGTATAGTATAGTATAGTATAATGGGGTGTATAGTATAGTATAGTATAGTATAGTGTAGTGTAGTGTAGTGTAGTATAGTATAGTGTGGTATAGTCTGGTCTAGTCTAGTATAGTATAATGGGGTGTATATTATAGTATAGTGTGATATAGTATAGTATAGTATAGTGTGATATAGTATAGTATAGTGTGATATAGTATAGTATAGTATAGTATAGTATAGTATAGTATAGTATAATGGGTTGTATAGTATAGTATAGTATAGTATAGTCTCGGAATTGATTTGGGTTAAAGCTAAGAGTACTTTTATTCAATATTTTATTCTATTGTCTATATTATACTTCTATACTGTTCTCTTTTTATGAAGGTCACATTAAATCTATCTTGGAAACTTCAGTTATTTACTAATAAACTTTATTTATTTAACTTATTACTTGTTATTTTAAACCTTTATTTATTTAGCTGCTTTTCAAATTATTTTTAAGAAAGTATGGTAATCTAAATATTGAGATAAACCATATCAATATTTGAATTGCATCAATCAGTTTATATCAAAACTTATTTATAATCAATGTTTACACATCACAACCGTCACTTCCACCACAATAAACATTTTTGAAATATCACAAGTTTACTTGGTTACAGTGGTGGATGAAGTATTTTTACTTTGTTTCTGTACTTAAGTACCTTTTTTTGAGTACAGCTGTACTTTATTGGAGTAGTTTTATTTTGGGAAACCTTTACTTTGTCTTCACTACATTCCAAGTGCATTATATTTCGTAAAAAAACATCTTGTTATTCATTAATTCGAGCTGAAGAAATATCGACACCCCATCTGAGAAATGTCCAGTTAGTAACAAGACACTGTTTTTATAATCTGTTCACTACATTAGGTAAAAACCATAAAACTGAACTTTCATTACTTTCTGACGTCAAGCAAATACATGCAGACACATGCACATCAGTGACACATATTCAGTGTTCAGACTTGATCTGTCCAGTCACAGTGAGGTAAAAAGAAGGTAAGCAAGAATAAAAAAAAAATAAAAAAAAACAGGTCTTTGATTCAGGATGCTGATCAGGTGTTACAGAGCAGTAAGCAGCGGTTCCTTTAACAAAGTTACAGTATTCAAGGATTCAAGGATTCAAAAGGATTCAAAGCGTTTATTGTCATATGACAGCCGCTGTTGTGCCTTCTTAACCAGCTGGGTGGTGTTGAGTGTCCAGGTCACATCCTCGCTGATGTATATTTCAATATAAAAGACAGACACGTGTCCCTTCCATTGTGTGTTAGTTGTCCCCTTTGTCTTCAATCACACCCCTTTTTGTCACCCTCAATCTCTTTAATTATCCCTCATCTCTCTCTCACGTCCATTAAAGCAGCTGTGAGGTGCTGTAATTACACGGCTCAGTCTGCAGCGCTAAACTCACTCCAGGATCCTCACAGACACTACTGCGAGCATTCAGCAATACAGACATTTTGGCCAATACTGAAAGTTGGAACAGCATGCATAAAAAGTATCTTATGGCTCATATGATATTGAAATGTTTCTAAACATGACTGATACCAATACAGACTCAATCCAGACTGCAAGCTAAGGACGAAAGTTTAGTGTTCAGATAACATACTTGATGGAACTGCACATTCAAATGACTCAGAAATGACTTTAAAAAAAAAACTAGTATCGCCCAAAACAGGCTTAAGTAACTCAGACACAACAGTAACTCTACAAAACCAGTTTATCAGGTAGAAAGACAGCACATTTTTTTCTGTATTATTCAGAGCTTGTGAATGAGAACTTTCAAACAGGAAAACACAAATATTTGTCAGTCTTTTCAGAACTGTTTTTGGTCAAATTCTATGGCAGCATCAAACTTATATTTTTAAGGATAAGGTAATCCCACAATGCAGTGTGATGCGCTCAGTGAAAAATGCTATCCAAGGTGGTGGACAGAGTCTTTTTGACTGAGTCTTTTTGACTTTGATTTGGGTTTTTGGCCCAAATGTATTTTACAACAGGAAAAAACTGAGCGCCCATATAGCTACAACAAACTTTGTAACCTGATATAAACGTAATGTGATGCTGCCGTTTTAATGACGGACAAAATGCACATTTGCACACATTCGCAGGTCAAAAACCCCATAATTGCATTTGAGTTTGACACAAAGTGATCCTCGTCACCTAGGTAAAATATATTTCTAAGAAATGTCTTCCTTGATTTATGATTGCTGATACACTTAATTTATTAACATGTAATCATAGACAATTATATGGTCACATGGCTAATGCATGTTTACGCTGTTAATACGCACGTATTCGCTAGCTAGCAAATTTTTGAGTCTAGTATTCTATACACTCCGCTCGTCTTCACATGTATAAACGTAGTAATGTTGTAGTAACTAAAAAAAAAAAAAAACATTACAGAATCAGATCACTGGAGAGGAGAGCTCTAGCACAATTCAAACTTTTCACTGCAACTGTACTTTTCACAATATTTTATTGTTTCATTGCTGGCTTATTTTAGGGAAAGTGTAGTGAATAAGAGACCTTCAAGAGAGCAACATCCCTGGTCCTACAAAGTATCAAGTTTTTAACCAGGTAGGCGGATACATGTTGGATATGCTATAGTAACGGTATGGCTATAGTTTCTTATAACCACTTATTTTGACTGGAATTGTGTTGGACATAATTATTTAAATGATATTTCAAAATATTTCGGCAAAATACTTTACTCATTGCTTTACCTTACCCTCTTCTCAATGACATACATAAACATGTTAACCAAATAATTATTTAATTTGTCATTGGGGGGGCGCCCTTTTTCAGTTTCAGCACATGCCCCTCACAAGGTCTGTGCATGGCCCTGCGTCTTGGGTATTCTATAGTCTTTGTCCTACATGGCTAGAGAAAGGAGGAAAAAATGGCTGTGACATCATTGCCTTTTGTCAAAAAGTTAAGAAAACTTGAATGCCCACAATGAACTGGGTTTGAGCGAGGATGCAAAAATACATCAAAAGTCTGCAGGATGATGCAAAATTATGTCAATTTCTTGACAAAAAAATGGGATATCAAAATGCAGATAACATTTACACATTACTGACACTGTAACAATACAAAACTATTGGAAAACTTGCGAAGTTGGCGTTTAAACATTCTAAAATTTAAATGAAAATTCAAAATGGCAACTACTGTAACTGCAGTGTGCAAGTTTGTGCTGCTTTAATATCACTGCTCTACATCTGCATCCTGCGTCACGCATGTGAGTTTCACTCTGATGAGAGCAGGAAACTCAAGCACTGTCATCCGCAGTAATTTTCACTAGTCAGCAGTGAGAATGAACTCTTAAAGGGGTCATATGATGCTATTTTAAAGATCATTATTTGGTCGGGGCGATTCTGTAGTCAGAGAGCCCATAGTATGGAATGTGTCCACACACTCAATACTATGTATTTTCCTAAAATCAGGTATGAATCCTTTACTCTTAGATTTGTCTATGAGCTATGCACCAAGAGCTTGTAACACTCCAAAGAGAAAGGAAAAATTGAAATCGCATCAAACGACCCCTTTAACTTTACAGGTCAAGTTCAGCTCTAGAATGTGCATGCATATTAGCTAGAGCCCGATCGATATATCGTTTTGCCGATATTATCGGCCGATATGAGTTTGAACGGCCATATCTCCGTAACGGCGCGGCACATCCGCACCAAATTCGGGGGATCCCTTCAGCTCGAGGAACCCTCTTGAACGCGAATCAAGTGTACGTCTAGAGGCCCGCTTTTGAATGAGACCACCGCCACGTCAATAGCCCCCGGGGGTTCGGGAGTTAGGGGTGGTTAAATTCGCGGCCCGGGTGTAAGAAGCCACATCATCTCACAGAAGGATTTATTTCAAACACTCGACTGACGTTATGAAGTGAGTTTGGAGTAAAAATATGTTATTAAATGTGGTATTTTCACATGCTTTCAGATGGAGCAGCATTATCTTCACAGAGCCGTAGTTCACTGAGAAGCTATGCAAACAGCTGTCATTATCGCAAACGATTTCTTCGATTTCATAATCCCGCAATAAAATTGTCTCCGATTTTTTTACGTAACTTGTCAGTGAACTACGGCTATGTGTAGTAAATTCTGCTCCATCTGAAAGCACGTGATGATGATTTCCTGCTGATTATAGAACCGGCTTTACTAACAAAATGCGCATGACAAACGCATTCGATTAATCATGCAGCCCTACTGTATTCTATATATAGTACCAGTCAAATGTTTGGACACACGAATGGGAAAGTGTCCAAACTTTTGACTGGTATTGTACTATAATATACACAAAGAATATCGGCCAATATATCGATATCAGTCTTTTTTTACTCCCTAATATCGGTATCGGCCCCAAAAAACCCATATCCAGAAAAAAAATCCCCTAAACATTTACTATAACCAAGTACAAACCCGCATATTGAGCACTGAAAACCAGATGGATGATAGTATGACACATGATAATATGAAATCGCAATTTGACATTAAAAGGCGTCCACCCTCAATGGAGATATTTACAGCAGAACTGATGTTTGCATTTTTTATCCCAGGGATCATACTTGGCAACAAAGCACTTTTTTCTCATCCCTCCCACAATCCTCGTCTCCAAGGGACCATCGTCATGGCAACAGCAAACCACTTGGAATGTGGGCCGGCTGGCTGTGGTTGTGAGTTTCTGAATGGGCTTTGACGGTTGCCGGGGGAAACTGAACCCTGAACGCAGTAGGGATACTTCACCCTGGATGTCATACTTGGAGAAAGTTTTAGCATAGACTCCCTAAAAGAATATGTAAGGGAAAATGTGCAGTCAGGAGGTCATTATGGGAAATCTGACAGGGTGATCAGGACCGCGACATGGAGCAGAGCTGTTTTGTATCACCCTGAAGTGGTTTATTTAGCAATAATGACAGCCTGACTATATCCCACACAGCTAATTAAATAAAAAATATATACAAGTTTAGCAATCATTAAGACTAAATATTAAAGCACAGAATAATAAGAAGAATGAAACACTGCATAAGCAGACTGTAAATGAATTGTGGTTTGTGTTAAAACCTATTAAACTTACAAAACCAATTAAAATAGTTTTTGTTAACTGAAATAAAGTTGAAATCAAATAAAATAGAAATATTAGATGGAAATCTTAAACTTAAATGAAAATTATAAATGTTATCTTGGAAACGAACTGAAATAAGTTTAAGTGCTAAAATTACTAAATTTTAAATAAACAAATTTGAAATGTTGCCTTGGCAACTAACTGAACTAACTTAAAGTGTTAAAATTACTAAAAGTTAATAAAAAAGAAATAAAACATTAGAAACGTTGCATTGGACTAACTGAAATAAGTTTGTGTTAAAATGGCTAAAACAGAAATAAAAAATAGAAATGTTGCTTTGGCAACAAACTGAAATAAATGTAAGTGCTAAAATTACTATAACAGAAATAAAAAAAATTGAAATGTTGCCTTGGCAACTGATTGAAATAAATGAATTTAAGTGCTAAAATTACAAAAACTGGAAAAAAACTGAAATATAAAATATATTGTAAACATATAATATTGTAAAAATATAATAAAAATTACAAAAGCACATAAAAATAAAGTAAAAAACATGAAAATTTGAAAAAAACTCTAGTTCAAAATATTAATATTGTATATAAAGAATGCACATACTGTATGTCTGCATATTACATCAGATGGTGAGGATAAGCATTGTGTTCATTCTAACTGCTGATTGAGCAATAGGTACAAACCAAGGACCAGGTGTGAAGCTGTGAAGATAAAAGTAGTAGAAAAAAATCCCTGAGCTAATCAAATGTCTGAGTACTGATGGAGTCAGACTGAGGCGGTGGACTCGTCCTCAGATGCACCGCAGAGCTGATCTGAGATTCAGTGCATGACATCAGTGCAGCACACTCAGCATTTCTAATGGATCGAATGTCATATAACACGCCAGATCAAGCATCAGGGGAGTTAGAGGGGAAAACAGGAGAACAGCGAGGTGAAAATGAGAAGGAGAGAGAGAGAGAAAGTTGATTATGACACTCAGTGGGCAGGACAGAGTGATGAAAAACACCACTCTCAGAAAAAAAATGTACAAAAAGCTGTCATTGGGGCAGTAGCCTGTCAAAAGATACTAATATGTAATATTTAGATACTAATATGTATACTTTAGGTACTAATATGCACTTTTTAGGGAAAATAAGGTACAGCTTTTATACCTTTTTTTCTGAGAGTGATGGAGTAATATGAAAATACAGAGCAGGACATGTTCCAAACAAAGCTAAGGTGAGGAAAACTTAAGTGCTGTTCTTACAGGCAACGAAAAGTTTAATTGTTTAGCTGCACAATAATCTAGAATTCAATTCAATGCATCATATCATAGTTTTCAAGAGCTTTGAAATGGAATTTATGAATTTATGTACACTACTGTTCTAAAGTTTAAGGGTCAGTGAGAGTTGGCAAGGATGGATTACACTGATCAAAAGTGACAGTAAAGACATGCTTTCATTGAACTTTCTATTCATCAAAGAATTGTACAAACCTGATGGTTTCCACAAAGATATGAAGCAGCACAACTGTTTTTAACATTGACAACAATCAGAAATGATTATTGAGCAGCAAATCAGCATATTAGAATGATTTCTGAAGATCATGTGACACTGAAGACTATAGTAATGATGCTGAAAATTCAGCTTTGATCACAGGAATAAATTACATTTTACAATATTTTACAATAGAAAACAGTTATTTGAAATTGTAATAATATTTCACAATATTTCTGTTTTACTGTATTTTTGACAAAAAAAAATGCAGCCTTTGTTAGCTTATAAGAGACTTTCAAAATCTTTCTAATGGTAGTTTATATATTTTTATAAAATTAGTTTTACCGTTTTGGGTCATTTATTTTTCAGCTCAAGTGTAGATCAAACAAACTGCGGCACTGTTTTTGTTCTGATGTTACACTGATTAATTTGCTATAATAATCTGATCTTTTGGTTTCTGTCAAATTCCAAATAAATATTTTCACTTTTTTCATTTTCATTTGCAAAGTGTGTAGTTGCAAAACTTTTTTTTTATTTAAATTCTACAAAAAAATAACTGTATTGCACATTTAAAATTACGCATAGCATGATAAAACGGTCACACAACAGGGCTGCTATTATAACCAGAATAGCAGAACTGACCAGGTGGTCGTGTCTCAAATGTCTCACACATGCTCGCTCCTACATAAATACAGCCACAGAAAGAGATATTTGGGTCAGAATCTAATATTTCACACACTACGATCTGCCCTTTGATAACAGATGCTGTGTATTTTTAATGCTGTGTGGCTCTGAGGGCGAGAACTTAATCTATACCGGCTCCCCTTTGAGCTGACAGCTCGATGCCTAAAAATAGCAGCGCAGCGGGCCAAAGAGCGCAAATAAAACAGACAAATATCAATTCAAGCAGCAAATAGTTAAACCTACTGATGTGTGTTTTTTAAATAGCCAAAACCAACACTGACTGGGAGCTGAACACTGAAAAATAGATAGATAGATAGATAGATAGATAGATAGATATTATTTATATAAAAAGTATTTAAAAATAACCATTTAGTTAATTAAAATATTTATTAAAATATTTAACATTCTTAAAATAATAATATTAAAATATAACTCCAGCCTGGCTGATATCAATCAATATTATACACACACAATTGAAAAATATATAAAACTAAATATTTTTATATTACATTTGTTATTTATATATATATATACATATATATATATATATATATAAATAATCATTTATTTAATTAAATGTTATATCTTAATTAAATGATTATTAATGAATACATTACAAATCTAACTCAAAATACACTTGAAAACAGATAATTTGCACCATTTATTTAGGATCTGCCTGTCTGATATCAATCTACAGTATGACAGAACAGAGACAGAGACAGAGATATAACTGCTCAGAAGTTCATGTCCTAATTTCTCTTCTCACTGTACACATGCAACAAGAGATCTTTAGGCAAGCGCTTGAGTATAATCTTTAATTAATCGAGTTCTTGGAAACGAGCCCCACTGATTCGATGTCAGCATAACTTGCCGCTTTCAACAGGAAGCTGTAAGATAAAGCAGTTCTTGATCACTGATCTTCGAATCGCTGTTCCTATTACGCATGTTTTTTTAAAGCATTAATTAGACAGCATCTGTTAACAGTGTTGCTGGCAGTTTCTGGGCTCATGCTGATCCAGACTGGAGGAGTCTTATGTAACATTAGGCCTATTATTACGGCACTATATAATTATGAGCACTGAAACCGACTGAGTTTGTTAACAAATGCTGTCAGGATTCTTCATCAGAGTTATGTTAATGCTATCATATACCCTCTTCAGAGGAGGCCATGACACTGAATGACTGTTTATTCAGACGGTTTGTGGTTTGTACTGTAAGCAGAAGATGGTCAGACTGGATTTTAGGGACTTACTGTACAATCTGGAAAGATCAACAACTTACTTACACTTCCTCTTTAAGTTCCAAGCTGTTTTACAGATTAAAGTGTACTCCAAACTGCACTTCCAAGTTTACCTTGTTCTTTAAAATGTATGTTTGTATAAAAAAAAATGTTTAAAAGTCTCTTATACTCAGTCACTGAGGCTGAATTTATTCAATCAAAACTCAAATAAAAACAGTAATATTAAGAAATATTATTACAATTTAAAATTACTATTTTCTGTGTGAATATATTGTAAAATGTAATTTATTCCTGTGATCAAAGCTGAATTTTCAGCATCATTACTCCAGTCTTCAGTGTCACATGATCTTCAGAAATCATTCTAATATACTGATTTGCTGCTCAAGAAACCTTTCTGATTATTATCGGTGCTGAAAAAAGATGCATACATGAAAAAAAAATCTGTTCACAGCAACATAAAAGAACAACAACCAGGCCTTAAAGTACACTACATCTGTCAATGACGCTTAGTAGAGTAAATTCTCTTTGGATTTGAGACTTTAGTCTTTGCAACTTTACAGATCTTCTTTATGCACCAAGAGCTTGTAACACTCCAAAGAGAAAGGAAAAATTGAAATCGCATCATATGACCCCTTTAAAGTTCAGAAATGACAGTGGGTGCTACATGATGAGAGATATAAATACAGTCTTGTGAACGTGACCTGCTGGCAGAAGTTTCCCGATCAATGCTTGTGTAATGTCAGACGTACAGACAGCTGAAGGGGGCCGGGACGCCCTCATTTACCCCCCACTGCACGACTGCAACTCTACAGACAGAGAGAGAACTTGAACATCTCAAGATTAGTGCTGTGTTCAAAATATCGATACGACGATGTATCGTCACAGAGATTTGACGATACGAGTATCGATACAGCTGGCCCTGTATCGATATTGTGGCGCGTGTGCAGCAGTGGACCGCGCTTAATTTGTTTAAAATTTTAAGTTTTTCTTTTTTTAATAAATCTGCAAAAATGTCAACAATTCTGTGTTTTTCTGTCAATATGGGGTGCTGTGTGTACATTAATGAGGAAAAAAAATTAACTTAAATGATTTTAGCAAATGGCTGCAATATAACAAAGAGTGAAAATTTTAAGGGGGTCTGAATACTTTCCGTACCCACTGTATTTGCAAGTGATGATAGTGTGCAGGATTTATTTTTCTTTTATAAAAAACTTGTAAAATATTTATTTATTTACTTTACATTAATCATTTTAATATTATTACTTACATACATATTTATTTTTATTTTATTTGTATTATATTATTATTATTATTAACTAAATCAACAAATATTTACAGTAGAAAAGCAATAAAATAAATTCCCCTCTACCCTTCTTAAGAAATACCAAAAGATAAAACAGTGGCATTTATGCTTTCAGAGATATTACAATAATAATAATAATAATAATAATACATTTTATTTATAATGCGCTTTTCTTACACCCAAAGCGCTACAGTAAAACAGTAACACAAGAGCCAATGACACCACATGCAAATACTCACTATATAACTGATTTTACAAATTATGCAAAACGACATATTACAAAACAAAATATTTCTTTATAATTGCCTCAGAAATATTAGCAAACAACATGTCCATTGTAGATGACAGGAACGAGCTGCTGTCTCGGGATTTAGGGCGGTAACCTTTCACCTTTACTAACCCGTCTGAATGAATGACGTGCACAGACTGTTCCTAATCAATACTCCATCATCGACTCCATAAAATCAATCAAGTCAAAATCTGGTCTGCCTACCTTTTATCTCCGTACTGTATGATTTTGGATCAATGAGAAGAAATAATCACGTTTTGCCTCCAGTCATCCATTAAACTGGCTCAACTGCGCGTATGATCCAATTCAGTGCGTTGGGTTATTATTCCGGGGCGTCAGGGCGATGTTATATGTTCATAAATGTAAAGACATTTGTACACAAACATGGCAGAGATACACAAATAACACACTGCCAAAACAAACGAAACATTCATGGGCAGGAAGTGTCAGGTAGGTTCCTTTGATCTAATGGACAGGTCAACTGCCCAATCACATGCGTTATACGCACATTCAACCCCGCCCACCATGGAGCGCTAGCCAATCGCGTTGAAGCACCAAGTCTATGTGAATTTGAAGTGGACGCGCAGGTGCATCTGAGCAACAGTGATGTCTTCCTCTGTAATTTAACACTAACATTTAACCAATCTTATGATAGACTTAACTAAATTACATACTTACAAATCTAAAAAAAAATAAAATAAATGAATCTATTTTTATGATGATATTTAGGCTAAGTCAACTTTATAGGCAGTACGTTAACGCCAGACACCCCTTAAATATAAAAACAAAAGATTTTCTGTTTTTAAGTATTTATGTCTTCCTTTCAGTTGTTTGCTTATATACATACATAGATGCATGTAGGCGTGTATATATATATATATATATACACCTACATGCATCTATCTATGTGTGTGTGTATACAGTACACACAGGTATCTCTCTCTCTGTGTATATATATAATATGTTTTTTAAATGACAGTATTTGATCATAGAACCAATTATGTGAGTTGAGACTGCCATCTACTGTCTGAAGCCGGGAATTAAAAAGTCGTTGCAACTCGAACACAAAATGAATTGTTCTTCTTGCAACAACCCAGGATCTCCAGTACAAATAAAACATTTATTGCTAAACACATTTTTATACAAATCTCACACATTTTCACAAAGTTCTTCTATAAGAAGAAAACACAACAGAAGTGTAAGTGGGAATTGGTGCCATCTGGAAGAAAGGTTTTCTGATAAACAGACCGTGCTCTGATAAACAGTCCTGTTGAGGTAGTGATCCGTCCAACATCCTAAAGCTCTTAAGAAAATGTGGTCACTTGAGAATATATACTTCAGAAAATATATTTTTATATAACCGTTTCCAATGAAAATGGTTACAATTTTCAATTGTAACAAATCAACAATATACATATATATATATATATATATA
>NW_015653018.1:450010-451386 GCF_001515625.1 Sinocyclocheilus rhinocerous | reverse complement strand
CGTGCACAGACTGGTCCGAATCAATACGCCATCAGCGACTCCATAAAATCAATCAAGTCAAAATCTGGTCTGCCTACCTTTTATCTCCGTACTGTATGATTTTGGATCAATGAGAAGAAATAATCACGTTTTGCCTCCAGTCATCCATTAAACTGGCTCAATGATCCAATTGATCCAATTCAGTGCGTTGGGTTATTATTCCGGGGCGTCAGGGCGATGTTATATGTTCAAGACATTTGTGACATTTGTACACAAACATGGCAGAGATACACAAATAACACACTGCCAAAACAAACGAAACATTCATGGGCAGGAAGTGTCAGGTAGGTTCCTTTGATCTAATGGACAGGTCAACTGCCCAATCACATGCGTTATACGCACATTCAACCCCGCCCACCATGGAGCGCTAGCCAATCGCGTTGAAGCACCAAGTCTATGTGAATTTGAAGTGGACGCGCAGGTGCATCTGAGCAACAGTGATGTCTTCCTCTGTAATTTAACACTAACATTTAACCAATCTTATGATAGACTTAACTAAATTACATACTTACAAATCTAAAAAAAAATAAAATAAATGAATCTATTTTTATGATGATATTTAGGCTAAGTCAACTTTATAGGCAGTACGTTAACGCCAGACACCCCTTAAATATAAAAACAAAAGATTTTCTGTTTTTAAGTATTTATTTCTTCCTTTCAGTTGTTTGCTTATATACATACATAGATGCATGTAGGTGTGTATATATATATATATATATACACCTACATGCATCTATCTATGTGTGTGTGTATGTGTGTGTGTATACAGTACACACAGGTATCTCTCTCTCTGTGTATATATATAATATGTTTTTTAAATGACAGTATTTGATCATAGAACCAATTATGTGAGTTGAGACTGCCATCTACTGTCTGAAGCCGGGAATTAAAAAGTCGTTGCAACTCGAACACAAAATGAATTGTTCTTCTTGCAACAACCCAGGATCTCCAGTACAAATAAAACATTTATTGCTAAACACATTTTTATACAAATCTCACACATTTTCACAAAGTTCTTCTATAAGAAGAAAACACAACAGAAGTGTAAGTGGGAATTGGTGCCATCTGGAAGAAAGGTTTTCTGATAAACAGACCGTGCTCTGATAAACAGTCCTGTTGAGGTAGTGATCCGTCCAACATCCTAAAGCTCTTAAGAAAATGTGGTCACTTGAGAATATATACTTCAGAAAATATATTTTTATATAACCGTTTCCAATGAAAATGGTTACAATTTTCAATTGTAACAAATCAACAATATACATATATATATATATATATATACCAGATTACATTTGAAGATACATATTCATATACCATGTATTAAATTGTTTCAAGAT
>NW_015653018.1:443374-449933 GCF_001515625.1 Sinocyclocheilus rhinocerous | reverse complement strand
ATTAAATTGTTTCAAGATGTATTGAAATTTTTTTATATATATATATATAATTAATGTAATACATGGTTGAATTTATTTTCCATAAATATATTCTGTCTGATTCACTTTGACTACTGAGAGGTGAATTTTAACTGTACTGATTACTTAACTTTCACATGTTCTGTTTTCCGCCTATGATTGTCATTTGTTTGTTCTGTTTGAGGCATATAGAAATTTGCACATTCATAATTTAAAAAAAAACAAACAATTCAAACACTTTTTACATACTACAGTACAATGTACCAATAATTGGCAATTGCCAAAACTACATGTTTGAAATCTTCTTTAGAGTGTTATACTAGCTTACAACACTTTCAGATATAATTCAGTATTCTAAGAAAAGCCCTATTTATTTGATCTAAAACTATAATAAAATAAGCTTACATTTTGTTCTAATTAAGCACTGTTTAAATTCCATGCACCATCTTAAACCACTAAATACCACAGCATCTGAGGTATCGTTGTAAAAGAGGTTTGCAGTTCATTCACAAACAGACCGTAATAGCAAACTACTGAAAGCCAGACATCCAACCATCCATTCATGGCACATTCTGTACATCAGATTCAGAAAATAATACAAGTAAACACCCAGCTGCTTTTCTACAAGTGTTTTACAGCCCTTTCACTTTTTTATAGTTTTGTGCTCTTTTGATATTTGCATGAAATGTCTTTGTGAACTAAAACAATAAAGATATGTTCTCGGATTCATTTCAGTGATATTTGATATTTACAGGTGGCTGTGCTTTGATATTCCTCTCGTAAATCCACTTTAATTCAATACTGTAAATACAGATTAATTTTAAAAACCCATCAAGAACATGTCCTGGTCATTTTTTCACCCCCCCAAAAAAATTAAAAGAAATGCATTAATTAATGGGAATATGAAGTTATATTTTGCATAAAGAAAATACAACCTTTTCCAATTACTGCATTACAGTAATAAGACTAAAATACTGAGAATTACAAACAAACTAAACAGTAAAAGAAATTACAATAATAATGTGCTAAAGAAGGATTCAATATCTTTATGCAATTTTTTTTTTTTTTACATTTTTTGTATTTTATGTGTTTGTGAAATATGACATGGACATGTTTTTTGAAAGATTCACCCATTTAGAGATGACATTTATAATATTTTACAATTATGGCACATTCTAAAAAACATTTGACAAAATGAACATCAAATACAAGAATACTGATGGAAATGTCAATGCCATTTATGCAGCATTATGTAAGATTTTATTTGACTTTTTCCTTTCAAAATCCTCCTAATAAATCTGTTGACTTTTAGAGCATAAAATGGATTAGAATAGATTAGCAGCTGAAACAGGCACCGTTCTCGGTGAAATCCTATTGGAAATGCTCTGGCAACAGAGATCTGCAATAGAGTTAATGCCAAACACTGAATCCAGCTCAACTATAAAGCAAATGAAATCCAGCATAATGCTGCATTGGGGAATATTTCTATTTACATAAGATAAGCCATGTTAAAACTCCAAAGCGCTTAGTGAGTCTTTAAACCTGAATATTTTGACAGCATTCGAGCCTCTTGTGTCTTGTGTAGAATGTGGTCATATTTTTTCCTTCAGCTATACAAATCATTCTGAGACATTAGAGTGACACTGAAGTCAACATGAAATGGCATTTTACTATAATAACATCTATTAAGAAGAGACATTTTTGACTTCATGTTGACTTTACGTCATTCCATGTGGAGAGACTACCAGTTAAAAGTTTGGAATAATTTCAATGTTGTTTTAAAGAAGTCTCTTCTTTTCACCACGGCTGCATTTATTTGATAAAAAATACAGTAAAAATTGCATTATGATGAAATATTATTACAATTTAAAACTACTGTTTTTTAAATTTGACTATATTTTAAAATGTAATTTATTCCTGTGATGCAAAGCTGAATTTTCAGCATCATTACTCCAGTCTTCAGTGACACATGATCCTTCAGAAATCAGAAAAAATGTAATTATTCCAAACTTTTGACCGGTAGTTCACACCTGAACTAATGAACTGAACAGAAGGCCTCTGTTCAAAATTGAGGTGCTTGTTTAAAATAATCTGGCTAGTTTGGCATTCAGGTAAAGGATGCTTCCAAGCTGATGTTTCTCAAACGTTCGTACAAGGTTCCTGCGGGAACACTAGCAGATCTGGGAGGCCCGTCGGGTCTGATGGGCCCTTGCGCATGTGGAGGTATGTCGGTTGAAGCTGTCTCTCCACATGAAGCGTTTGGAGCACAGGCTGCACTCGTAGGGTTTAATGCCCGTGTGGATCTTCATGTGGCCCACCAGGTGATGCTTCATTTTGAAGCTTTTGCCGCAAACGGCACAACTGAACGGCCTCAGACCCAGATGCATGCTCATGTGCCGATCCCTCTGGCTTTTGTGCGTGAAACTTTTGCCACACTGGCACGGATAGAGCTTGTAAACCACCGAAGCGAAGCCTGAGTGCGAGGTCTGCTCCTTTAGGCCGCTGTCATCCGGCGTCTCGTCTTTACAAACATCTGCACCTCCATCGAGCTGAAGTTTATCCCTGGACATTGGGTTGGAAAGCTCGTCCGAGGCTTGCGAAAAGCCCTCCATGGAGGTCCCGTAGAAGTCCAAGGGCTCTTCATAGGTGCAATCTCGATCCAAGCACTCCACCAGTTTCTCATCCAAACAATCCTCTGCTGTGCTTGGATTGTGAGAGTTTTCGTCTGGATCGTTTACGGCATGTTCGGCGCCAAACAGGCCATCGCAAGCATCTCGATTCTGCCTTTCTGCTTTTATATGCACCTTCTTTCTGTGTCCCATTATGCTCGGTGGCACATAGGCCGGTCTAGAGCACTGGTTTTCCATTGCATCCGAGCCATTTTCACTGCTCGGATCATCTGGAGACGAACAACCAGCGCTTTCTAATGTGCCTGGCCCTTGATCGGCTAGATCTCCTTGACCTGCAGTCTGACCAGCATCCTCATTATCAGTGGCATAACCGTCACCTTTTGGAGATGATCCATGGTCCATCCGTTTTTTCTTCCCTACTTCCAGAAGCTCAGTGCATTTGTCCACCACGTGCCACATTTGCAGGAAGCTCGCGGCGGTTAAGAAGGAAACCACCTCTCCGGACGGCACCGAAAGCCCTCCCGTGTAGCACGACAACAGGAGCTGCTCGAAAACGCACGGATGCATGACGTCTGGCAACACCACGCGGGCGCTGTTCTTCAGCAGCACCTGATCGCAGAAGTACGGAGAGCTGGCGGCCAGAACTGCGCGGTGGGCGCGAAACTGATGGCCGCCGATGGACACGATGAGGTCGCACAGCTGCCCTCTCTGCCGCTGCTGGTTCAGCTTCTTCAGGAGCGAGCAGGAAAAATCCGGGAACTCCACATGGAAGGAGTTTGCGTCAGTCTCCATGGTTTCGTAGAATCTAAACACTCTAAGAAAAAGGCAGGGTAGATTAGTGTGTACCAGTCAAAAACATCTAAACTAAATAGTGCGAAGGATCGAAAGACCATGCTACATGCAAATTACAAAATGCAAATGATTGTATAACTGGAAAGCAAAACATATAAGCTTCATTGTCTGGTCAATATCTATATAAGAGAATGTAATACAGCAAATAATAATATAATATTTATCCCAGTGTTATCTATGTGTTAAGCAGGAAAATCACCATCATCTATACAGTATTCATCTAATTTAATAAATGACAACAAATGTGGCTTTCAGCCTGTAATAGACCTTGTCATGTAATTAATCAAATAATGTGTGTAATAATAATAATTTGCATAAGCGCGACTATATTCCCCGCCAAAAATGTACCGTGGTTTTCACCCAAATACTATAGTAACACAGTCACTATATAGTAAATGTCAGAAAGTCTTTGAAAGCTTTTTACATTGATAGCAGGAGGTAAATTGTACTTTATTGGTTTCCTTGGCGACATTTTTGTAAGGAATTCCGGATATGGTGAGATGCAAATGAAAACCTTCACGTATAAGAGATCGCAAAACCCACAAAGACATCATTTCTGGCAATAAAATCTTCCACATGGAAATAAAGATGAAACAAAATCTTAAAAACAGATCTATGTTGGTAGTCGGAGGAAACAACTGATATCTTTTAAACAAGTGAACTGTCAAAATTTACATCAGAGATCAGGCTAACCTGCTATACTGCTAGCTAGCATTTCAAGAGACTTGAAATGGATGCTAACAGGCGACAGAGACATTGTTGTTCATGAAGGAGACGCGTAAATATTAGTACAGTCTTCTGCCTCACTCGCGCTACATTAAAAATGTCCGTCTTACCGTTTTCGGCATCATTTTAGTCCGGTTTTCTGAAAGCTAACCTGCCACCTCTCTTCCGAGAGCCAGAGCGCTGCGTACAGCTTACGTCATCACGCACGGTCGCGTGGCGCAGGAAGAAATGTAAACAAACACGCCTACTTTCCGCTGGGTGCCAGATTGACACTTGTTTTTTCAGCGCAGCTGTACTAAATAACAAAAACAGAAAAACAGGAGAGGGAAAATAAATAAATAAAATAAAATAAAATAAAATAAAATAAAAGGTGCAAGAAACAAAATAAAATAAACTGAAATCTGCTGTTAAGGTACCTGCTTTGGCTTTGTGGTCATGGTCACAGACATAATATTGGCAAAGTATACATTTTTATTATTCTATCAACTTTTAATTTAGAATTATATCTTAAATTTTAGTAATAATCTGGTACAAGAAGAAAAGCTTCAGTGTTTTTACTCCTGAGGGGCTTCAGTAAGGATATTCTCTTGAGATATCAACCACAGCAAGCCTTATGGTGTCATTTAATTCATTTTTATCATGTTTAGACAGGTTCTTCATGTTTTATAGGTTGGTGTGATATTAATTTAAATTATATATATATACTATATACTGTACTATGTACTGTACTATTATCGTTTTTGTTAATATTTTTATATTTTCACCTTAATTTTAGTATTACATTTTTAAAATGTTCAGCAGGTGGCGCTATAGGATAAGCGCAGCACAGCAACAGATAGTTTGGCCCAAAAGTGATCTGTATTTTAAATGTAAAAGGAGAGCATCCTTTAATTTAATCTATTGAATTTGAATTGAAATAGCCGTTTAAAATATTTCCGCTATCAAAGAGACTGCTGTTGTGGTTGTTCTGTGTGATGAAGAGAGTCTTTGTCGTGTAAAGCTGAACGCTTTGATCAGTCATTCCTGTCGAGCAGCCGCTCACCGTTACAGCCGCAAAGATCAGAGCATCCAGATTCTCCGGGTGGGCCAGACTCGGTTTTGTTCTCTTTGTCGCACAAAAAGCATCTGTCCATCATTTCATCCATCTATCTATATAATATGGGAGTTTGAAGAGTGATTGAAACAAAAAAATATATAAGTTAGAAATACCAGCAAGTGAAGTTTGCTGCATAGAAAGGCAGTCTTGAATGCTCCGTTAAACTGGTGAGACTCGATTGAGGTTTATTTATTTACTTACTTTATTTATATTTTCTATATGCATGAACCCAGCTTACAAGAAACGTTCTCAGAACTTTGGCTAACGTTCTGGCAAGGTTTTCTATGAACAGACGCTCTTCCCGTAGGCTAATGTTTATAGAACGTTCGTTCAGAGTTATCTGGTCTTTACTAACGATACCGAACCTTTATTAGCACAAAAAACTTTATTTACACATCGTTCTGAAACGTTTTATTTCTGAAACGTTTTAGTTGGACGTTCATCTAACGGCTTTTATGTTAGCCTACTACATTGCTAAAGAGAACATTCAAAAGTAGCATTCCCATAATAAAAGTAACAAAGCGCAGTAAACGTTACTTTAAAACGATTTAGCCTACGCTCCAAACCAATGCGTTTATAATTACAATACGTTAAAATAGTATGCTTAGAAATACCAGTTTGCAATATCAAGCAGCATAACGAGGTAAAATAACTGGAAGCTGAGAATAATATGAACAACTCCGTTGACTTTCAACATCACTGCAGTTCTTATGAAATATACATGTCGTCTAATAAAATCGTCCAGCTGTCAGAGTGTAACTGAACTCATTTTGCTTTCAGATATAGAACGATTGAATCACCTGATAATGCTATCAGTAGCATTGAATATTATTCAGTTACCCACTATATTGAATCTTTCTGGAATGAGGACAAAGGTGACTATATATTAAAGGGGTCATATGATGCGATTTCAATTTTTCCTTTCTCTTTGGAGTGTTACAAGCTCTTGGTGCATAAAGAAGATCTGTAAAGTTGCAAAGACTAAAGTCTCAAATCCAAAGAGATATTCTTTATAAAAGTTAAAAGTCAGCCACGCCTACCTAAAACGGCTCGTTCTAACACACCCCCACATACCTACGTCACGATCTCGGAAGATTTGCATAACGCCGCCCAAACGTTCACGCAAAGAAAGAAGCCGTAACTTTTATTCTCGCTGTAGTATTGTAGTTGTTGCCGCCGCTGCCATGTCGTGAAGGCGCTGTGTGTTTCCTTGTGAAAGCGAAACTACTTTGTTTGG
>NW_015653018.1:440910-440991 GCF_001515625.1 Sinocyclocheilus rhinocerous | reverse complement strand
TGCAGACGTAGCAGACGTAGTTTTATGTTTACTCGGCGCGATGCAACGCAACGCGTAAAAAGACAGTATAAATCCGTAATT
>NW_015653018.1:440342-440864 GCF_001515625.1 Sinocyclocheilus rhinocerous | reverse complement strand
TGGTCAATCAGAGCACACCTCGCTTTTCAGACTGATGAGCTTTGTAAAAATCGACGCGTTTCAGAAAGGCGGGGCATAGAGGAGAAACAATAATGTACAGTATGTGGAAAATAATGTGTTTTTTTAACCTTAAACCGCATAAACACATTTCATTACACCAAATACACAAAATAATGTTCTTTTTAGCAACATCATGACCCCTTTAATTTGATACATATTCAACAGATACCTTCATATAACGGCTGCCATTAATACAGCTTTGTGGAATGGTGCTTATCATTTGCATAAAAAAAAGCAGTTTTCCCATAGACAACAGTGAGATTATATGAAGAAAAAATTGAGACCTCATGCTTTTTTTTTTTTTTTTACTCCATACAAACTGTGCTCAGACCAGTGTTATTTTAGTATCAATGATGTTCTATTATCGTTTTTGTTCATATTTTTATATTTCCACCTTAATTTTAGTACTTTTTTATATTGTTTATATCACTTTTATTTATTAATTTTTACTTATTTTAGTAA
>NW_015653018.1:432003-440068 GCF_001515625.1 Sinocyclocheilus rhinocerous | reverse complement strand
TATTTTTTTTTTTTTTTCAGTTAACGTTTATTTCAAGTAACTTTTTTTATGGTTTTAGTTTTAGTTAACAATAATAACCCTGACTCAAGACAGATGTAAACTCAAACATTTCTAAGCCAAATGAGCTGCTACATTCATTTTATAACTCTACACTTTTACTGTGCATCAACTATTTCCTTGTGTTTTTATTTCTGCTAAGGAACTTTAGGAGAAACATCTGAGACAAAGTTGATGCTTCAATTAATCCTCCTGATGAGCAATAAACTTCTTCTCTGGGGAAGCCAGATTCTGTCTCTCAATTGTCAAAGTTGGTTTAAAGATTAATATTATACCAACTTTAACCTTCTCTGAAGCTCAATAGCCATAAAACAATAAAAATCCCTTCCCTCAACTGTAAGAATGAGAGTCCAGAGGTTTGATTGAGTCGGGAAAAACCAACAGGCTTCTGTCCGTCACTCCTCACCTTCAGCAGAAAATCAATGTGCCATTACATATCACTGAATCAATATTTTGATGGACACACTATCAAGGCCAGCTGTGACAGAAAACCCAATGGGCTTTCATTATAGATCTGAGGGAAGTACAATGGTGTATGATTATATTCTACCGGCAATCTCACCCATACTGACAGACAGCGAGTGAAGCACAAAACATGGCATAACACTTGCCCAAACTGCTCACGCTAGATCCTTAGGTTTGCTTCGCTGACCCGAACTCAATCACTAACTGGAGCATTAATTTGCTATGCCATTAATATGCCACTATTGCGCTGTGATTTGATCAGAAACACCTGTGCCTCATGAAGCTGTCATCTACTTTCTCTATGCTCTACATGTTTCATATTTTAAAAGAAGATTATTGAATGTATTTTCTTTATTGTTTTATTTCTTGTGTTACTAAAAAGTTAAAGCGAAGTGACGTAAGATCACAGCTGTACAGACGCTTGACTGAATTTATGTTTCTCATGTTGTTTTGATCTAAAGGCTTTAACTTAAATGCTTGAAATGAGTTTTGTAGGCAGTTTATTTTTGTGCCTATGTATGAATTTCCATACAGAAAAAAAACACTTTTTAAATGGATAAGTAGGACAAGATAGTAATATTGCAAAGGTTCATAAGGTTGATACATGTCTGATCTGGATAAATGAGCAGATCTTGACAAAGAAGAGAGTCTGCATTTGTTTTACATTTTCTTGGTCACTACATATTTGACTTTATTTAATTTTAAAAGTAATAAAGAGTAGTTGTGACCCAAAATATAGTATATTAGGCTATATAATATAGTATTGTATGTTGGAAATCTGTTGACTGGGACAACAGTCAATTATACAGGTTAACAGTTATTATACAACTTATAAATGCACGTTTTTACTTCTCTCCCCCAAATAAAGTCAGTCAAGTTTATTAAAGATGCTCATATTCATCCCAATAGGACTCTGTAGTGACAGCCGTCAGTCCGGATGCATGGTGTTTGTTTACTAACTGCTGCTGCTTCACACTGAAGCATTTTTGCTTTGTTTTGTTTGTTTAATGTTTTCTTATTTGTATTGCTTTTTTGAGAAAAACAAATTGTCAGACATCACATAGATTCCATAATCATATTTAAACATGAAATCTTTGCTTCCATAAGCAAATAAAAAAAATTTTCTTCTTTTTTTTTTCCACTTTTGGACATTTAGTTTTTTCCACTTGTACTCGTAATGTTTGGACTGTACGGTGGCCACATATTGACATAATTTTTGCTTACATACAATAATCATTACATTAAAAACAATCAGTATTTTACAGTATCATTTAATATATTATTTTGATATATCAAATATAAATTTTCACTGTAAATTACAGGGAAATTCATATTTTTCACAATTAAATTTTTACTAAACACAATATTTTTTACTTTTTAACTTTAGGTTACAAAGTTAACATATTAACAAGTTTTTACTGTAATATTTTTACACCCTTTTACTCCAACAAAACTGTCCATTTTCTCCATTTATTCCCCCACTTGTACTCATTATTATTATTGCACAATATTTTATTTTAAAAATGACATGTTTCTTTTACTGTACATTGGTAAGATTACTTACAGTTAAGGTTAACAGTTAACATTTTTACACCCTTTTAAATATCAAAATACAAAAGTTAATTTTCCCTTGCCATCTATGTCTCTCTCTCTCTCTCTCTCTATATATATATATATATATATATACTGTATATACATACATTATACATTAAAAATATTGTTTATATATATATATATATAAATTTTTACTGTAAGGTAAAAAAAAATTTTTTTTTTTACTGTAGGCTTTTTATACCGTTTTTAATATCAGAATTATAAAAGTGATGATTATTGTTGATGATCATGGTTTGGACTTGTTTGGGTGTATTTTTCACTTCTACTCATTAAGTTTTGTGCTGTCTAATGAATCACACACAAACTTCTCAGAAGTGCTGTTTTTTGTAACATTTTTTAAAATTAGCACAAAATTACAGAGTGCACCTTTAAATCCTCATATACAGAATAATTTTTTCTTTTAGAGACGCATCGAGCAGACAATCCCCAGACTGCAGTAGCGTCTCAATCAGCTGTACACTCAGGAGTCATCAGGTCCAATTGTGGGATTAAGCTCAGTTCTGGAGCTAATGGTCTGAAGATGGACTCTGCATGCCACGGCGCAGGTGAGACGGAGCTGTTCCTGCCCAGCCGAGCGGAGATCAAACCCGAGGCCTTGGAGGGGGGAAGTCACCTGTGTCCACCTGCGGCTCTGGAATCAATAAGTCTGTCATCCCCGCTGATATTGGCCACAGTAATAGCGCCGGGCGATTGGGGCCACTTCCCTGGGTTTTAACTGCATCTCTCATCCTCAGAGACCCGGGCCAAGCCATGGAGAACAAAAGCCCGTTTGATAAGACTCGGGGACCTTGTCTCAGTCATGTGAGCTCAAGGTGGAGATGGGCTTGGGGTCGGGAATTCGGGAAGCTCCGAAATGAAGGAACTCTGAGGGTTTTGGCACAGAGAGAACTTGGATTGAAACCTACTACTTTGGCGAAAGCTTCACAGAGTTCAGGTTGGAGCTTCACAAATGCTATTGTAAGAGGAGACTGACTTGTGGGCAAGACTTTTCTTCTTTCTTCGTTATGTAGAAGCTTCGGTGAGGGCAGTAAGAGGAATCCCAACCCACGCTCATTGGAAAAATATGTGCCTGTGGTCACACTTTCTACAAAATGATATTGCATTATTAAAAATAAAAGTTCCAAAAGGGAGTTTTTGCAGTGATGTCAGAGGAACCATTTTGGGTTCCCCAAAGAACTTTTTAGTGAACAGTTTTTAAAAGAACAAGTATGAACAGGTTTTATTAAGTTAAAGGTTCTTCATGAAATCATAGATGCCAATAAAGAACCGTTATTTTTAAGAGTGCATATTGCTTTTTGTACGTATAGCGGCAGTTGAAATGTCCGCTGAGTGGCGCGAAAATATCACGTTTGAAAATAACGTAGTCTACCTAAACCTAACCTAACAAAAAAAAAAACGTGAGATAACAACCATGCAATTTTAGCCCGCTTCTACAAGAACTGATTTTGTGACTTGTGTTTTACCAACGCTGTCTCATGGCCAATTCGTACGTATTTTACGAGGTGGCAAATTTGTAGGAATTCGTACGAAGGACCACACCTAACCACGCCCCTAAACTTACTGTCGCAGAAATCGTACGAATTAGCCACCTGGTAAAATACGTATTTTTATATTTTTTACAAATCGTATGCTGAGCCAACGAGCAAGTTTACTACGTCAGAAAATGGAGCTGTGATGCAAACACCAAAATGTATTGGTTTACAAATCATGAAATAAATAAAAAACATTTTACGGAAAATAAGTCTTTAATAACCAACATTCATTTCAGCTGGAAACTGCAGTGAATTGCATGTATAGGTACGTTTTTTGAGTTTTGCAAAAATATAGTTAGAAACCATTGTTCACCTGGAGGCAGGGCTCGAATTGAGCACCATCCCCCTTAACATCCCCTTTACATTAATAATGTTGTGTAAAACTTATCATGCAAATGACAATAAAATTTCCGATTATATGATAATTTATGACTAAATAACGGCGACTGGCCAATCAGAACGCAATATGGAGCTCACTCAAGTTTTCCTTGTTTTTCGCACAAAATGGTTCAAGCGCTTCTTAAAAAGAAGACACCACCGGCATTGGGCCACTCGTCGGTGTGATTGTGGCCCAATGCCGGTGGTGTTGACTCAGTTTTAGTACCCAGACTCGGGCCAGTACTGGCTAAGTGTTTCATTTCTCGTCGGTGTGATTGTGGCCCAATGCCGGTGGTGTTGACTCAGTTTTAGTACCCAGACTCGGGCCAGTACCGGCTAAGTGTTTGAATTATTGTCGGCGTGATTGTGGCCCAATGCCGGCAGTTTTGGCAGCCGGACTCGGGCCAGTGTATTTGAGCAGATTCTGGGGTGTCATTCATCCCATGTCCATGCCGACTCTGGCAACCGCAGCCGGGACGAGTTATTTTATCCGGCCTGCCAGATCTGGGCCATTATCGGGCCAAACCGTTTTGGCTACCTGGGTGACCTTGCAAAAAACATGGCTTGAGAGTCCAAAAGCATTCACTGCGTGATGAATTCTACTAGAATGTGGTTAGAATGTCCCTATAATTCAAGTAATGAAAGAAAAAAATACCCCTGTATGAGTTTTGATTATTTTATTAGCCTATCAATCACACAAGTAAGAGTGTTTTCCTTAATATCAGCAGGTGTGTGCGATCGCAAATGTGCTATTAATTTTATACAACAGTGCAGAACAACACTGCGGTGTTTTGTTCCTGAATGAATCTGTTTTCGAATCAAGTGAGCCAGTGATTCAATGATCCATTTATAATGCTCCTCTATAATGATCCTCTCCATGCTTCTAATTGAATCAGTCGTTTTGAACAAATGGTTTGACTGAATGATTCAGTGAATCGTTTATTAAAACAGGGACTTCCTGCCACCTACTGGCGGTTTTGGTATATTTCTTTATCTATTATAGGCCTAAATCAGCCAAGGTACCAGCACAAAAACACATTCAGCAAAATATTGTTTAAAGGTGACCTAATATGCCCCTTTTTACAAGATGTAAAATAAGTGTCTGATGTCCCCAGAGTGTGTATGTGAAGTTTTAGCTCAAAATACCCCACAAATAATTTTTTATAGCTTGTTGAAATTGCCACTTTTAGGGTATGAGCCAAAACGCGCCATTTTCGTGTTTGTCCCTTTAAATGCAAATGAGCTGGTGCTCCCGCCTCCCTTTTCAGAAGAGGGTGGATCTTCAAGAGCTCATGCTCCGGCATACCGGTGTTACGGTTTAACTGGTGGTGACTGTGTAACCGACTTCACATTGCTTCCAAATGCCACCACATTCCTGTTTACGATCATTCTGGTAGCACGTGAAGGCAGCATCAGTGAAAACAGGCAGAGACAATGGTAACTTTAGCAACATTAGCCTTACAGAGAGCCAAGAAGCTCTTTTGGAAAACAAAATATGACACGTGATGCTTACTTTGTCTGGACGTTTGCGCACGAAGCGTTGGTATCGATCCCTCTTTCAGAAGCAACCTTTGCACAACTCCAGTGCTGAACTGATCCTCGTTTGTGAGGCAATCCGGCGTAAAATGATTAGCACAAACATAGGACTTTTCAGTTTTTTTCCCGGGACATTCCCTTGGAAAATGAAATTTAACCACTGTGTCTTCAGCGGTCTATGGATACTCCTATGTTTGTTGGTAAACGCAAACCGAGCCGAGTCGTACCACGCAGTGGAAAAGCGCCAAGTAATGGCGGACTGCTGCTTCTCACTCAGGGCGGGATCTATGCTAATAGGGCAGAGATTGTCACAAATGGGTGGGACTTTCCCTAGTATGACGTCATAATAGGGAGAAATCTGGAACCGCTCGTTTGGAGAGACTGTTTATGATTTATTGGGATTATTAAAAAAATGAGTGTGTGGATTTTTTACCATTATAGGCTGGTTGTTTTCACACACTGTGGCCACACAACTGTGTTCAAACACGTTATAAAAGTGATTTTTGCATTCTATGACACCTTTAATTATCGACAAAAATCCCCCCATTTCAGGCCCCAAAAGGAAAATATCTTATAAATCATAGTTCATTTAAGAAAGCTCTCTTATTTTGTTAAGAAACATCTCTTATTGTTTCTATTAGATTAATAGAAAGCTAAAAAAAAATGCTTTTATTTGAAATAAAAATCTTTTGTAACATTATAAGTGTCTTTACTGTCACTTTTGATCAATTTAATGTATCATTGCTGAATAAATGTATTAATTTCTTTAGAGGAAAAAAACCTCCAACTTCTGAACAGTAGTGTCGATGTATTTTATTTTTAATGCATGATGAGTGCAGCTTTTGTGCTTGTTTCATCATACTCCAAGTTGAAAGAGAAAATCCAGGTGAGACATATTTAAGGGCTTATGGTTTATGCACGAACCATGATTTACTACTTGTTATTACTAGTGATTATCAGGTGGTTTTAGGGGAAATTACATTTTCATAATGGACAAAAATGTGTATATTTTCTTTTTTATATGCATGCACATACAGTGTATTGATTTGATTTGGATTTCACAGGTGAATACGTGTTTCTTTCTCAGCGCTGTATCCCATGACCCCAGATCTTCCATATCCGTGAGTAAATATTCAGTGAGGCCTCTCTAGATCCCAGCAGATGTTCCTGTCTCTAGTCCTCTCGATCCAGGACTCTCAGGTCCAAATATCTTGGCTATAGATCTGCTTCAGGCCGTGGTCGAATTGTAAAAAAAAATAAAAATTTAAATGTATTTTTAAATACATTTTTATTTAAGCGGCAAATCAGCATATTAGAATGATTTCTGAAGGATCATGTGACACTGAAGACTGATGCTGAAAATTCAGCTTTGCATCACTGGGATAAATTTTAAAAGTTTTTAAAAGATATTTAAATAGAAAAGAGTTATTTTAAATTGTAATAATATTTCATATTATCAAAAATTAAACAAATAAAAATAAAATAGAAATGCAGCCTTGCTGAGCAGAAGAGACTTCTTTCAAAAACATTCAAAAATGTTTGTAAAACATTTGTTTTGTTTGTTTGTTAAATTAACAGGTAGAAAGTTACAGGTACACTGTACAATGGCCACTGACTTACATAAATTTCATCACAAAACACTAAAACATTCACATTAAAATACATTTGAATATTGTAATATTTTAAAGTGGCAGTTTGTGTATTGTCTTGTTATATCAAATAATAATTTGCACTGCAAATTCTAAAAAACTTCATATTTTCCATATGTTTACTCTTCTTTTTTTTTTACTGAACAATGTTTTACTTTAAATTGACATGCTTCTTTTTACTGTATGGTCAGGTAACATACACTTAACAACTTAACAGGTTTTTACTGTAGCATTTTTTAAAATCAAAATCACAAGCATTTTTTACAGTGTACATAAGAAAGAAATTCAATTTGAAACCACAACATTGATCCTGGGTTCACCTGTCGAAAGAGAGTCACATCTGAGAATGGAGCACATAAAAAGACATGCCATGTCTGACCTGAAGCAGAAGACTGAAAAACAAGAAGCCAAACAAAAGTAATCATCTTTTGATTAAAGCTAAGCATCCCCACCTGCCGCGGCAGACCACGTCTTTCATCTAAATTCCAGAGCTCAGCGTCTGACCCCCGGTTTGTGTCTGTTATTTCCGGACAAAAGCACACAGAATCCTGGGATTGTTGTCTGTGCCCCCAGCGCAGCGGCGGGTGGAGGCAAACGAGGCCTGAAGAACTCACCTTTCATTAAATCAGCAGAGCAACAGGAAATACATCACAGGCCAGAAACACAGCCCAAATCAAACATATTGCTAATTCCTGAGAACAAAAGAATTGTTAAGGGGAGCAAACACAGGTGAATGGGTAAAAAAATTGCTGTATTAAAATACATACAAAACATTTCTGTATCATGATTTCACTCATTTAAACTTTCAAAAAATTCATAAATTTTGCATAATAT
>NW_015653018.1:425060-431993 GCF_001515625.1 Sinocyclocheilus rhinocerous | reverse complement strand
TGAAATAAAATGAATTATAAAATATATAAAATATGAAAATAATAAAAATATTAATAATAATAATAATCATTATTATTATTAGTAGTAGTAGTAGTAGTAGTAGTAATAGTCGTAGTAGTGTATATTCTATAATAAATATATACACACACAAAAACATATGTATACACATTTTTGTAATTCTGTGCAGGTTACAGGTGTTCGTTAGTCAGCATGATTGTCCCAAGATCTGAATTGAACATTTTAGTTATTTGGTGAAAACCACAGGAGCATTTCATGTGAACATGTCTGTCGCTGTAGGAAGGTGGAGAAGTTTAGGATAATATTTACCCAGACTCTCCATGCACTTAGGAGTTTAATTGAATTAAGCAGAAGCTTTAGTTGAGGATGAGGAGGTCGGGAGGCCAGTGCTGTCATGATGAATCGCTCTAAAACTGGGAAAAGAGACTTTAAAATATCATGATTCAGGCATAATGTCTCACTGTACAAAAAATTAAAACAGGTTTTTACTGTAGCATTTTTACAGTCTTTTACCGTTAAATTCACGGTCATTTTTTAATATGTTTTAGTCTTTACTGTAATGATGAATTGCTTTAGCATATAAAATAACGCTTTAAATGACACATTTTTCTCTTGGACCAGGTCACATTCTCGATCGT
This sequence comes from Sinocyclocheilus rhinocerous, assembly GCF_001515625.1. NCBI lineage: Eukaryota > Metazoa > Chordata > Actinopteri > Cypriniformes > Cyprinidae > Sinocyclocheilus > Sinocyclocheilus rhinocerous. The sequence goes on along the minus strand of NW_015653018.1, from coordinate 431,337 downwards.
TATCTTTTATCTGCATTGCTTTTCCTCAAACAAAAGAATGTTTCCTTTATCCAAGCGTGCAATAATCCCAGAAGCGTATAATGCATGGTTTAATAAGAGTTTGGATTCGACTCTGTCCCCTGCAGTATCTTCATATGGATTTCCGCGTCGACCTGTTCTGTCTGAGGAGATTCTTGGTGAGATTTGGAGAAATGCAAACCATGTGGATGCGGACACCACAAAACCACAGGCTTTCTGTCTCTCGTTCTCTCACACACAGCCTTCCCAGCTCACCTGGAACAGATGAAACCACAATCTACAGTACAGTATCCCACAGCCGTCCAGAAAGCACTTCTATCAGTGTTTGTCTGTAGATGTCTAGTCTTACTTTAAGCTGGAAGCCTCCATGTTGAGTTCAGTATCAACAGTCAACAGTTGTTTTTCCTGCTTTTATTGCCGAATGCTCTTTAGACCTCAGGTGTTCATCACACAACTTTTCTGCCTTGATTCTTCTCCTCTCTCCCCAACTAATAACAAACCAATCAATACATAGAGCACATTTAATGTCTTCATTCTTCTGCACTGCCTTGGGAGCCGACCTTTGCTGGCTTGACTCACAAGTGCCTTAAGTGAAAAATTAGTTCGGTATTGCGGCGTGGCCTTTGAGCGGATTTGGGAAAGGTTGGCCGATTTCATAAGAATTCACAGCAGTTTTTCCTCCACAAAATCGTTGTTAATAAGTTTTTCGATGATCTTTCCCCTGAAGAGCACCTGATTGAACCGTCCGCACCTCTCTGATGGATATTGATATTCTGCTGCTGAACGGAGAGAATTAATGAAGCTCACACAGGTTAGACGCTCTGCCCGTTTCCCTGCGTTATCATCGGCAGAACGCTTGCTTTTTGATAATGTCATCCTGTGGCCTGTGACCTCCTATTGATTTCACTGTTCAATTTTTCCGTCAGTCAAACAGCAACCAAACAAAGTAACTCATGAAAGTTACTTTAGCCCGTGTAGAAGTGGGAAAAAATGAAAGCAACCACAACAGCTCTTCCTAAAGAGGCTAATGGTCCACATTTTGGTATTTGTCATGCATTTTACTCTCACTACTATTGTTCATAAGCTTCAGCATTCATTTTTGGTGAGCACTGTAATTCGCAGCACAACATTATTTAAAGCAATCCAACATATTTTCACATGTTGGACGATAAAAACGAGTGACAAAAATTCCACAGATGAGGGTTATTAAAGTTAACTATAACTAAAGCCACAAAAAATGTTACTTAAAATTAAATAAATATTAACAGAAATAAAATATAATAAAATGATAAGCGAGTGAAATAAAATACATACAGGAGGGTTATTATAAGGTTAGACGCTCTGCCCGTTTCCCTGCGTTATCATCGGCAGAACGCTTGCTTTTTGATAATGTCATCCTGTGGCCTGTGACCTCCTATTGATTTCACTGTTCAATTTTTCCGTCAGTCAAACAGCAACCAAACAAAGTAACTCATGAAAGTTACTTTAGCCCGTGTAGAAGTGGGAAAAAATGAAAGCAACCACAACAGCTCTTCCTAAAGAGGCTAATGGTCCACATTTTGGTATTTGTCATGCATTTTACTCTCACTACTATTGTTCATAAGCTTCAGCATTCATTTTTGGTGAGCACTGTAATTCGCAGCACAACATTATTTAAAGCAATCCAACATATTTTCACATGTTGGACGATAAAAACGAGTGACAAAAATTCCACAGATGAGGGTTATTAAAGTTAACTATAACTAAAGCCACAAAAAATGTTACTTAAAATTAAATAAATATTAACAGAAATAAAATATAATAAAATGATAAGCGAGTGAAATAAAATACATATATGAGGGTTATTATAGTTAACTGAAACCATAAAAACACATTCTTTACTTAAATAAAATAAACATCATTTACATAAAATAAACATTAACTGAAATAAAACAGAACAAACTTAAACTTATTTTTAATCTAGTTCCCAAGGCAACATTTCTCATTCTTATTTAGTTTAGAAATAAAATGCATAGATGTATATTTATTTTAAAAAAATTACAAAATTAAAAATACACTTTATTTATATTTTTAAGAAACTTAAATGAAAACAGAAAAAATAAAAATAAAAACTAATTCAAAATATTAATAAAAACTATAATATCTCAATGAACTAAAACAACTAAAATAACACTGCTTTCTGGTAAGTTAAAGTTAGAGTTGGTTAAAAAGTTCATGTGTGAATATTAAATTAGATTAAAATAATTTGATTAAACAGTTTTATCTATTCAGTTGACAACTCTTACACACAAAAAAAAGAAAATATAAAATATATAATACCGTTTATATAAAATCATAAAAAATAAATATACATACATAAATAGATATAATAAACATTTAAATACTATAAATAAAATATAAATATATTTAAAATATAAAACGAACAATATAAATAAAATATATAAATAAATTAAAACATCCTTTTGATGCACAAACCGATTAATACAAAAACACGAATACAATATTATTTTTATTTATTTAGTTAGTTAGTTAGTTAGTTAGTTAGTTAGTCAGTTAGTTAGATGAATACAAACAGGTCAGGGTTTTTTTTCAATCACTGTGCTAAAATGTTCTCTCCTGAATCCTGACATTAATGGGACATTTGAGGACAATCAAACACTTTAGAGCCAAAGTAGAGTTTTATGTAAATAATATGAATAAAAAATATAAATATTTACTTTTTTTTTTTAAATTCGGCTCTGAATAATGGGACATTTGAGGACAATAAAACACTTTAAAGCCAAAAGCCAGTTTTAGGCTTCACCTTTGCCCCCTAAATGAACCCAAGAAGCCCCTTGTGAGTTCCCAGCTGATCCCGGCGCTCACGTCCAGCTCACAGACTCATTACAGGAGAGCAGGGATTTCTGGACGCTGCCCTGGGAACCCGGGACGGGAATGTGCATGAGAGCGAGACGGCGAGGCTGAGGAGGAGCGGAGGGGGTCTGCGGTGTGGAGTCGCTGTATACACGCCGCCCGCGGACCGTCCACATGCTTCTGTCGCGAGGAACTCCAGGAACGCCGCAGAAAAATGCCTGGAATTCCGGATGGGAATCTGATCAAGCTCACAGCTAGAAAGGAAGTCCTGCTTATGAGGAACTATCCGAGCCTGTCTGAGTCGGCTGGCTGCGCTGAAGCGGTCTGAGCGCAGCCGCTTATAAGTTACAAACAGCAATTTATTCATTCAAACAAGAGACATTTTAACAAAGTTGCACAGAGTTAACACACACAATAATGTCTCAACGTTTGAAAGCATCTGCCAAAACTATGAATATTCAGTGGAAAGTATAGCTTTTCCACTTCCTGATTTTGAGCGTTTATGTGTTCATATGCAATATCAAAGCAAAGTGATTCAAAGGCAATTAACTTTCCTGTCCCTTTGGATGTTATAAAGAAGAAGTAGAAGAAGAAAAAAACTTAAGTTAAATAAAATTGTGATTAAATAAACTAGGTGATTCTTTAAGGGAACGTTCCTGTCCCTTTGGATTTGTTTTTAAAGAAAAAAAAAATTATACAATGAAATATATATATATATATAAAGGGATTCTTTTAAGGGAACTTTGGATGTCCCTTTGAATGAATGAATGAATGAAAAAGGTGATTAAATAAATTAGGTGATTCTTTAAGGGAACTTTTCTGTTACTTTGGATGTAAATAAACCTTGTGATTCTTGAGAGAATCTTCCTGTCTTTTTGGGATGTTTAAAAAATAGAAATTAGTAAAAATAAAAAGGATTAAATTAGGTGATTTTAATGAAGTTGTTTATTTAAAGAAAAGAGAAAAGAAAAAAAACAGCAATCAAAATAAAAATACATTTAAAAATAAATAAATAAAACTAACGAATTGCTGTATTATTTTCCACATCAAAACATGCAGCACAATACATAAATAAATGAATAAATAAGTTTTATATTTGAGCTTCCTTGTTGTATGTTGGAATGCTTTTAAACACTAAACTCTACGTTTGAAAAGAAAAGAAAAGAAAAGAAAAGAAAAGAAAAGAAAAGAAAAGAAAAGAAAAGAAAAGAAAAGAAAAGAAAAGAAAAGAAAAGAAAAGAAAAGAAAAGAAAAGAAAAGAAAAGAAAAGAAAAGAAAAGAAAAGAAAAGAAAAGAAAAGAAAAGAAAAAAGAAAAAAGAAAAGAAGTGATACAAATAAATGCGGTGATTTTAAAAGGGAACGTTCCTGTCCCTTTGGAAGTTTAAAAAAATGAATGAATGAATGAATGAATGAATGAATGAATGAATGCGGCGATTAAATAAACCTTGTGATTCTTGAGAGAATCTTCCTGTCTTTTTGGGATGTTTAAAAAATAGAAATTAGTAAAAATAAAAAGGATTAAATTAGGTGATTTTAATGAAGTTGTTTATTTAAAGAAAAGAGAAAAGAAAAAAACAGCAATCAAAATAAAAATACATTTAAAAATAAATAAATAAAACTAACGAATTGCTGTATTATTTTCCACATCAAAACATGCAGCACAATACATAAATAAATGAATAAATAAGTTTTATATTTGAGCTTCCTTGTTGTATGTTGGAATGCTTTTAAACACTAAACTCTACGTTTTTTTTTTTGTTGTTGTTATGATGAAGACTATATGAAGTGAAGCATTTCAATAATCTTTCTATAACTTCCATAACTAATAAAATGGGATCCACCCTAAAGCAAGTTTGTTTCCGAATACTTGTGTACAGTAAAATCCGCCTGCTGCATGTGTGCTAAATAATGTACAGTCAAAAGAGCAGCCGTATCTCTCAGCAAAAGACCGTCTGATGACAAGCTGCATTAACACATGTCCTTTAAACTGATGTTGTGTGATGATAAGACACAAGTGCTGCTGATGAGTGTCACTGTTCAAGTTGACTGCAGATTGATTGTTTCCTGAAGGCATGATGATTCTTTATGGATCTGAGAACAGGAGACTAAAACAGATTACCGTCTAATGGTTTATTATAAAGTAGTTTTTGAATATTCAATATGATGTTTGTCAGATTAACAATTCATATTCAATTAAAATGCATTAATATGTTGCATGAAGAACATTTATAAAACAAAGAAAAGAAAAGAAAAGAAAAGAAAAGAAAAGAAAAGAAAAGAAAAGAAAAGAAAAGAAAAGAAAAGAAAAGAAAAGAAAAGAAAAGAAAAGAAAAGAAAAGAAAAGAAAAGAAAAGAAAAGAAAAGAAAAGAAAAGAAAAGAAAAGAAAAGAAAAGAAAAAAGAAAAAAGAAAAGAAGTGATACAAATAAATGCGGTGATTTTAAAAGGGAACGTTCCTGTCCCTTTGGAAGTTTAAAAAAATGAATGAATGAATGAATGAATGAATGAATGAATGAATGCGGCGATTAAATAAACCTTGTGATTCTTGAGAGAATCTTCCTGTCTTTTTGGGATGTTTAAAAAATAGAAATTAGTAAAAATAAAAAGGTGATTAAATTAGGTGATTTTAATGAAGTTGTTTATTTAAAGAAAAGAGAAAAGAAAAAAACAGCAATCAAAATAAAAATACATTTAAAAATAAATAAATAAAACTAACGAATTGCTGTATTATTTTCCACATCAAAACATGCAGCACAATACATAAATAAATGAATAAGTTTTATATTTGAGCTTCCTTATATTTGTAGACTAAAACAGATAACCGTCTAATGGTTTATTATAAAGTAGTTTTTGAATATTCAGTATGATGTTTGTCAGATTAACAGTTCATGACTTCACTATAATGTCTATGTTCTTTATAGCAAATGTGGTAAATAGGAGCACGAGATTAGAGATGGCGCTATTGAACAGCGAGAAGAGCGAAGACTGAACCAAATGAAGGCTGGGCTCATGAATATTAATTAGCTCATGTTACTCCACTGGCTTTCTGACTCTTTCTTTCATCATTACATTAACTCTGATGGTAATAATTGCAAGCTCTCTGATTACACAGCAGACAGAAAATTACAGCAATTTACATTCTTATCTGTGGAGGAAGCTGAATATTTAATGAAATATGGCTATGATAAATATAAAATGTATAAGAAATTGCTAAGATAAATATATTTTAGAAAAGAGAAATGAAATATTTTGTGATATATTTTATATCAACAAATACCTAATTTTACTATAAAGTTAATAACTAATTCTAGTATACATTAAATGAGACTTTAGCAAAAAACAAATAAACTAAAAATACATAGAACTATATAGAACTATAGAATATATATATATATATATATAAAAA
>NW_015653018.1:415850-423591 GCF_001515625.1 Sinocyclocheilus rhinocerous | reverse complement strand
TGTGTGTGTGTGTGTGTGTGTGTGTGATTGTGTGTGTAGACAGAGGCAGGCTGTCGTTGCATGTTTCTTGTGTTTGCAGATATTTTGCACATTGATTGTGTGTGTCGTTGGCAGGTGTGTTATTGTGGCGTGATGTCGTGCCTCAGGCTGCAGTTAATTCACACAGTGACCCACTTATTGTGATTCAGGCGAGAAAGAGGACAAAGATCTGCCATCATCATCACATCTGAACAGATGAGCTTCATCTGACGTCTAATGACTCACAGCAGCAGCTGCCGCCGGAACCGGGCCTCTAGTTTACTCTCAGCTAATAATACAGATGAAGAGATGTTACTCTATTTACCTTACCTTACCTTCTTCACTGTGTGTGAGTTTCAGAAAAGATCTCAATAATGTCTCAGTGTGCTCAATATGAAGTCAAACATTTCTCACCAAATTCTTCCAGCAAATGATCTGGGCTGCTATCCATCAGTGTTATTTTAGCATCGTTAAAATATATTTTAGCTTATATTAATATTTTAGTATTATTATTATTATTATTTTTCTATTTTCATTTTAATTTTCGTTGAAGTTTTAGTAATTCCATTATCTGTTTGGAATTTGAATTTTTATTTTTTTTTATGTTTGTCTTAAATGTTTGTATATATATATATATATATATATAGTTTTTATTATTTTTTTATTAAGTTCAACTAAATGAAAATGAGAAATGTTCAGTGGCAACTAGCTGAAATAAAATAAGTTTAAGTACTAAAATTACTTAAACTTGACTAAAATAAAAAAAATAAACAGAAGCTAAATAAGTATTTAAAAAATTATAATAATAAAAATGACAAAAGCACATAACAGAATTAATAAAACGTAAACTAACATTAAAATTAAAACTGAAAATATAAAAATATTTAACTAATTATGAAAATATTCACAATAAATATTAAACTATTCACAAACAAAAATATCACTAATAATTAAGTAAAATAACAAACTTAAACAAACATAAAAAATAAATTTAAGCTAAGTAGAAATATATATTTTTTTAATTATAAAAATGACAAAAACACATAAAATTACTAAAACACAAAATAAATAAATAAAAAATGTAATAAAATATTCAACCTAAAAGCATATGATCACTCCATTAGATTGCATCATGGGAAAGAGTTTGTTCAGATTTACAAAGAGGTCTCATTATGAACTCAAACATTTCTCAATTGTCTGACTTGTTTCTATTTGTATTTCTCCTGAGAAATTGCACAAGAAATTACATACAAGATAAATGAAACAAAAAAACTACAGGTGAAAAATAACTTAAGTTAAAGCATCTAAAGCATATACTTTTTCTTGGACACTCACAAAAAATGTAAACCTGAAATCTTTAACCTGAAAGTATGCAGTCGCTCCATTAGATTGCATCATGAGAACATAAACATCTCAGAGCATCTCCTCTTTCACAGTTTAGGCGGCCCACATCATGCTGTCAAATCATGCTGCCGACAGCACTTATCAAACGCATGAACTCTCCGAATCATCTATGGCTATAACAGTGTAAACTGTGGATCTAATGTTGCTCTTGACCCTTTTGAAACGTCTCTATGTGCCTCTGAGAGCCATAACAACAGCACATTCAATGGCAGCGAGAGCGCAGCAGCGTTAGGGCGCTGGAGGCGGCAGGTGTCTGATGCTTTTCAGCGCTGTGTTTAGTCAAAGGCGTGTGTGTTTTTCAGCTGAACGTGTGTGTATGCATTTCTGTCCTCACCGAGTCCCACTGGACGGCCAAAGATTTTCACTGTAAAGCTGAAGACTGATGCACAATGATGTACGAGCAGCAGCGCACATCAAAAGCTACACATTCATCAACGTCCGGCACACCAACGACCCGGCTCTGAAAAATGATTAGAGGAGGCTGAACTAAAGTATTTAGTTACATCCTCCGCATATGATTATACAGATTTGGTTTGCTGCAGATTACTTAATCATTATTAAACAAGAAGGTTATTTGATGGTTTTTAGCTTCTCTTCTCAAGAACCAGTTGTGTTGGGTTCATGAGTTGTTATTTTGTTCTTTGAGCTCGATGTCACATTATATGTACATTATTTAGGGTAAATCTCACAAATATCTCAGTTGTTTCTCCTAGATAGCAATTAAGGTAATCTAAGAGCAGATTGCCTGAGACTCCTGCATCTCAGATGTGCACTGTAAAAAATGACCGTGAATTTAATGGTAAAAGACTGTAAAAATGCTACAGTAAAAACCTGTTAAATGGTTAACGGTAAATTCCCCTACTATATACGGTGAAAAACTGTACTGGACATTACATGTATTGGATATTAACTTTACGGTAGTATACCGTTTTTGGAAGTGGAAAAGACCGTATAATTTACAGTGAATAACCGTAAATTGACATTCCCAGAATTCCCTGCGTTACATTTCAAATGAAATAACTGTTACATTTGAAATAACTGTTTCTTCTTAGTTTTGTCTTATTGGTTCATCACGTGACTTTCTCATCACCACCTGCATTTGGTGGTTATCAGTGTATTACAAAGGTACAAAACAGATTTCAGTACTTCAATAAGTTGGTATATTAACATTATATCAGTTAATGAAATTACGGTATTTAACTGTAAATTTAAGTTAAAACCGTAAAACCTAGCATGTTGCTACCATATTTTTTATGGTAAAATTCCGGCAACCACAGCTGCCGTTTTTTTTACCGTAAATTTTACGGATTTTTTTTTACAGTGTAGTGTTGATATTGTTAACTAAAAACAAAACTTTTAAAAATCTATTTTGTTAATGGAAATAAAGCTTAAGTAAAATAAAATTAACTAAAAAATTTATAAAATTCATTAAAAAACTAAAATGAAAAGCTTGTGAAAAATTAGAAATGTTACAAACTGAAATAAATCAGAAAGTCCTTTCAGAAAACTGAAAGTCCTATGAAAATAAAATGACAAACTAAAAGTGAAATAAAAAAATAAATTAAAGCTAAATATAAATATTTAATAAAATAACAAAAATGACGAAAGCACATAAAATTACTAAAATGTTATCTGACATTAAAATAAAAACTGAAAATATAAAATAAAAGCTAGTTCAAAATAATAACTCTAATAATAATACAAATATAACACTGTTCAGATATTTCTCCTGAGAATAAGACCCAGAATGATCACTAAATTAAAATTACTAAAACTTTTATAAAAATAAAGCAAAATATAAATATTTATAAAAAAAATAATAATAAAAATGACAAAAGCACATGAGAATTACTAGAACTTAAACTAACATTAAAATGAAAACTGAAAATACACAAATTAAAGCTAATTCAAAATATTTATTAATACAATAATAGTATATAAATGATACTAAAATAACAGATCCTCTCCTGAGAATAAGACCCAAGTTATCTCACTAAACTAAAATGACTACAACTAAAAGTATAATGAAAATAAATTGAAGCTAAATTTAAATATAAAAAAATATATATATAAAAAAAAATGATGAAAGCACATAATTACTAAAACTTAATCTAACATTAAAATGAGAAATGAAAATATAGAAATAAAAGCTAACTCAAAATATCAATAAATACTATTTTTCTCTGGGAATAAGATCCAAGTCATCTTACATTGTCTCAAAAATGTCTCAAAGTCTGAAATCAAAAGTTAGAGATCTCAATGCGAACTCAAATATTTCTCATCATATTCTACTAATTCAAATGATTTGAGCTTCATTTTATATAGTCTTACTGTATGATAACTACTGACTCATTTCCATCTATATTTACGTTTAGGAATTAGCACCGACTTAAATTAATATTCATTAAATCTCTTGAGCCATGAAAGAGCAAACTCATTTCCCTCTGGGTTAGTCTGTTCATATTTCTGTATCTGGGTGTGTGCGGTGCCATCGGCCCTCATTCAGACTGAGACTCTGGCAGACGTCTGCTTGATCTAGTCACTGAATGCCTCTCTGATTAACCATGAATCACTTCATCCAGCCCCTCGCTTTTCTTCTTTTAGGGGGTGGGACATGGAGACCCTCTGGTGTCGCCCCACAGCTGCTGGTGTCTCTGATGCGGCCCACCCTATTGCTTTTCATCAATCTCTGTTCAAACGCCAATCACCCTGTTTTTCCAATGACACACTCTTGTGAAAAAGAAGTTCACTTCCTACTTTGAAAGAACAAACTTAAAGGAATAGTTCACCCAAAAAAGAAAATTTGCTGAATATTTACTCACCCTTAAGACCTCCAAGATGTAGATGAGTTTGTTTCTTCATCATCAGATTTGGAGAAATGTAGCATTGCATCACTTGCTCATCAGTGGATCCTCTGCAGTGAATGGGTGCCGTCAGAATGAGAGTCCAAACAGCTGATAAAAACATCACAATAATCCACAAGTAATCCACACCACTCCAGCCCATCAGTTAATGCCTTTTGAAGGCAAAAGCTGCATGTTTGTGATAAACTAATCCATCATTAAGACGTTTTTAACTATTGCTTGAACCTAGAATGTGAGTCTTCTATTCATAATGTTGCTTTCTCCAGTGAAAAAGTCACCTGGTCTGAATCAGGAGAGAAATTTGCAAAGATCAAGTACCGTTTACAAGCAAAAACAGTCCAAAACAAATATGTGTGTGGATTTTGATGTGAGAAGAAAACAGGGGATGGACTTTTTCACTGGAGGAAGCGTTATTATAGATTATGGACTTGTATTTTGGCCAAAAGTGATGGTTTAAAAATGCCTTGATGGATTTGTTTCTCACAAACACGCAGCTTTTCACTTCACCAGATGTTAACTGGTGGACTGTAGTGGTGTGGATTACTTGTGGATTATTGTGATGTTTTTATCAGCTGTTTGGACTCTCATTCTGACGGCACCCATTCACTGCAGAGGATCCATTGCTGAGCAAGTGATGGAATGATAAATTACACCAAAACTGTTAAAAAGAAACAAACTCATCTATAAATTGGACTGAGCATGAGTAAATTTTCAGCAAATTTTCATTTTTGGGTGAACTTAACTTTTTAACCTTTAACTTTTAATATGATATTATTACAAAGCAAACCTAAAAGTGTACAAAAATGCATTAAGAAACAGTCATGAAAGTGAACTTTCTTTAAGTACATTTTCATTAATATTATATTATCCGCAAGTACAGTTATTTAAAAATATATTTCTGACTCCATGACTGCTTAAAGGAAAGCTGAGAGGGAAGCTGGCGGTCGGGACATATGACTCTTTTTAATTGGATTTACACAAACACGCAAAACCTACAGGGAATACTTCCAACACTGGCAACCGCCTATCCCACAAGTCTTTGGGTTATGACGCTAAACATAATTGTGCTGTTGTCAGAGTAGAAACAGACAATGGGATTGTCGGATGCTGTGGGTCCAGCCGGGAAAGTGTTTAAATGTTATGAGAGCGAGGTGTGCTTCATCCAGGCAGACAGACGTAATCCTCCGCCTGAAATCAGAGCCGTGCATCTGAATTAGATGCACAGGGGTTCCCAAGCATTCTGGGATAGATGTGCTTCTCACCCTGACCTCGGTGTTCCCAAGTAAGACTGGTTAACTCAGACAGACATATGCACACAATGCCGTGATCTAAGCTAATTTTACAAACTAGGATCATGTCTATCAAAGGAGCTGTAGTAATGTGCCCAACTCAGAAAAAACAGGCCCCTTTCAATTCATTAGTGTGAATTTAACTGAACTGGCCAAAATATCTATCTATCTATCTACCTACCTACCTACCTACCTACCTACACTCTAAAAGATGCTGGGTTAAATATAACCCAGTGCTGGGTTAAAAAGGGACAAACCCAGCTATTGGGTTGTTTTGACCCAGCGGTTGGGTTGTTTTGTTTTATATTTAACCCAGCATCTTTTAGAGTGTACTTACCTACCTACAACCAGGGTTGCCAGGTCTACGTATAAACTAGTCCAATGTCAAATCAAAAATAGTCTAAATCTGTGATCCTTTCCAAATATCAAAATTTGAAATACGCCATTTCCTTGCCTAAAATACACATTTTACAGTCACTGTTATGCGTTATACACAATTCCAACATGAAAAATCACTATAATTATAAACAAAGTATAAAGAAGCTCACAGGCTCCCTACTAGTGCCCCTCTCTCACAAAATATTTCAATACAAGCATTTCAGTCAAATACAATTTGTGCAATATGTCAAACCTTTCCCACGGTAAAAAAATCAATCCGCGGCACGTTTAAAAGTACCCCAACTCCATAAAAAACTGCATTGATTTACTATAGTTTTTATTAATATTTTAAATTAGCCTTTATTTTTATATGTTCTGTTTTCATTTCAGTGAAAGTTTTAGTCATTTTTATTAATTTACTTATTTATTTTCTATATAGTTTTTAACTAGCATTAGTTATTTTGGTACTTCAAGTTAGACTAAGCAAAAATTTGATATGTTGCCATGGAAACTAGCTGAAATAAAATTAATGTTTTTATATTTTATTTTAGTTAATGAAAATGTTTCTTTATGGTTTTAGTTAACAATAACATCCCTGATCTAAGGTTAATTCTCAGTGGTCTATATAGGTTACTACAGTAATTATTGAAACTTGAGAGTGAGTTAAACTGACAATCAAGGTGCAAACTAAGATTTCATTTGCTTTCAACTGAGAAAAACCAGAGATGCAGCGGTGAGATGTGATATCCCAACATAACACATTGTAAAAACACCCAGTGTTAATGTCTTGAGGAAATTTAAAGATATTGCATGCAAAGTGAGTTATTGTGGGAACGTCACTGAATCAAAGGTTACTGTGACATTTACTTTTAATGGAGGAAACGGTCATGTTGTGAGCGAAAGAGAGCTGCTTTCATTGATCATGCAGACCACATGTGAGAATATCAGATGGGCCGAACGCTGCTCACACCAGGCCTCTGCCAACCGACACATTAAACCGCTTTTACACAAGTGGAGGAGGAAAGGATGGATGGAAGACAGATCTGGGTTTTCTCAACCATAAAGACGGAGTCTACTGCATAAAAGCCGCAGTCCTACAAGTGCAGCACCCACTAACATGCTGATTTTAACTCATACAGTGAAACTTTTTCACCTTAAGAGAGGCCCTCAGTGGTTAACATGAGCTTTTACAGCATATACACTCTTAAAAATAAAGGTGCTTCAAACGGTTCTTCAAGCGATGCCATAGAAGAACCATTTTTGGTTCCACAAAGAACCATTCAGTCAAAGGTTCTTTAAAGAACCATCTCTTTCTTACCTTTTTGTAATCTGAAGAACCTTCTTTCGCCACAAAGAACCTTTTGTGAAACAGAAAGGTTCTTCAGATGTTAAAGGTTATTTATGGAACCATTTAGACAAAAAGGTTCTTCTATGGCATCGTGAAGCACCTTTATTTTTAAGAGTGTACAGTGCACAAACCTCCAAAACAATATATCTAACCTGATTTATGTACATGTAAATGAAGAAATGCAGGTTTAAAAGAATAAACTCAATAAAGGAAAGCAATTAAACCAAAAATGTACTCACCCTCATTTAATTCCAAACCTGCATGACTCTTTCTTCTTTGTAAAAACATACAGTAGCAACATTTTAGGTTTTACGGATTAAATTTTACTTTACAAAACAAAAACTATACTTCATTAACTGTTATAATTTTAACAATCTACTGAAGTACTAAAATCTGTTTATACCTTTATAAAACAATGACAAACATCATAAAACACAGGT
>NW_015653018.1:393234-415729 GCF_001515625.1 Sinocyclocheilus rhinocerous | reverse complement strand
AAGACACGGGTAAACAGACTAAGAACAAGGCTATACTAGATTCAGAAACTTGGAATGGCTCCGTAAAGTAGCTATCACTAGATAAGCGATAAACGCTAAACAATACTCGGCGTTGAATGGTGGCGTGAGACTGATTTATATAGTGTGTGTTATTGGTAGCAGCTGTGTGTGATTGGTTTCAGATGAGCTTGTGATTAGTGCAATGGAGCATGGGAAATGTAGTCCAGGGTGATGTGTAACAGTTTGTGTAGTGCGAGAGTCAATGTAACGGAAGGGTGACCTCTGGTGGCGATCGAACGGAAGTCCATGGACAGGATTCGTGACAGAAATACTTTTTCACTTTCAAAAACTAAATCTAACAGTATTTTACTGTAAAGTTACATGAAATATCTCATTATAATTATTACAGTTTTTAATACAGAATCAGACTACCAATTAACAGGTTTTTACCGTAGCATTTTTAAAGTCTTTTGCCACTACGATCATTTTTTAAAATTGTTATTATTTTGAAAATCTTGAGATGAAAGTTTATAGTGTATAAGCGTATAGTGCGTCATTTGGGATGCAGATAATGAGCGCAGTGCTGAAAAGGGGCGTGGCTGCATAAGGTCTATAAGTGTTCTAAAATCGTCTCAAAATATCAAACATGTTTCGTATCCTCCAACTGGATGGCTTAATAGTTTGAAGCTTAAAAAAAATTGCAGTCTTTGACCATCATACACTACAAGATTTTCTATGAAATCTGTCAAATCACATCTTCAGACTGGCTCTGACTTTAAGCAAACAGCGTCGACTTGTCCAGACTGTAAATCGGGGCAAAAAAAAAGTGTATTCCAGGCTTTAGAAGCACTGAGCGTTTGACCGTTTTCACTGGCCTGGAGAAGAAATGATGGTTCCAGACTGGTCTCATGATAGTCTTGGAAAGCAAATCCCCAGTAACCACAAACATTACATCCAAATCACATGCTGCAGCTCTCCGATCGGTGGAAATGCCCTCACATGCAATTACCACACATGAAAAGTGACAAAGAAATGCTTTTCTATTTTAGCACAGTCATGCATAATGACAAAATTCGGAGGTGAAGGTTTCAGAGCTAATGACAAGCAGCTGTTCAGAAGGACTGAGCTGAAAAACACATTAATGTGCAGTTATTGTCGTTTCAAGCACAATGGTGAGTCATTTGTACAAAACTCAATGCAGCGATGATATGCTGTTCTGAATGTTTGCTATGGTGTTGCTAGGTGGTTGCTAGGATGGTTTCGAGGTGGTCCATCATCAAGTCTCTGTCATTTTCTGGTCTGTAAATATGGCTCTGGAGTTTAGTGCAGGAGAAGTTTTAGGTTTAATGCATAAGCACTAGTAGTAGTAAGGCTTGCCTTTGTCAAACTGATCAAAGTTTGCCCTTAAACCCACGGCCTAACCTTAACCTCCACTCAATGTTTTAGCCCAGCGCTCACTCTCACTCTCAACGCCCTCAGGGAAACTCTGCCCTCACCACAACTTTCACATGAAATGTGAAAAATGCCATCAGGGTGAGAAATAATATCCTAATGGGCTTCACCTCAGTGAAAGAGAGTGACTTCTGCATGGTTTCTGATGCCAATGAGATTCAGTGGCAGGCTTCAGATGAAGCTGCTGAAAGATGGAAAAGTCCTTCTGAGTTTTGCTAGGATTTGAAAAAAGTGTTTGTATGTCATCCAGAGAAGTTCAAAAAATTTTTTTTTATTATTTATTCTCATCTAATTTTTTTCCATTTTTTATTTCATTTTTTAAATGACTTATTCTAATTTTTTTAATTATTTAAAAAAAATATTCTCATCTAAAGCATTACATTTCACAGTAAAAATATTGTTTAAAAATATTTTTTTTTTACATTTATGCATTTGGTAAATCCTCAAATGACGTGCATTGCATTTACACTACTGGTAAAAAAAATCGTAATAATTAACACTTTTTTATGTTTTTGAAAGAAACCTCTTATCAGCATATAAAAAACGATTTCTGAAGGATCATGTGACACTGAAGACTGGAGTATTGATGCTGAAAATTCAGCTTTAATCACAGGAATAAATTATATTTTACAATATATTACAATAGAAAACAGTTATTTTAACTTGTAATAATTTTTCACAATTTTTACTGTATTTTTGATCACATAACAGACTTGGTGCGCATAAGAGACTTCTTTCAAAAAAAAAAACTTAATTATTCCACATTTTTCAGTAGAGTACTTTGTACATTATTCTAAGAATCAATGTTCAAACAACAGGAAAGCTGTAATTTATTAATATTAAATATCATTTAACATAATTTCTATTAAAATGTCTTAGTGGCAAGCATCACTATTATTATTGCTTGGCAGGGACCAGAATATCAGCAGAATGTCAGTAAATACACCTAAGTTTTTGCTCTAGTCTAAAAATCTAGATTATGTGTAATGTATGCATTTAATTAAATCTGTAATGTACTATTTAATCCAGCACTATGTATACAAAAACAATCACAGTGTCTCTCACATGCTATAGCCTATTAAGACACTGTGTAAACTATTCTCGGAACATACAGCGCTCTTATTCTCTGTGTGTTCTGTAGATCTGGCTGATATGAGAAATTAAAAATCACATATATAGCAGGTTGTTAAAGTTATGATAGCTCCATATTGTGCTAAAGCAAACAGCTTGCGGGGGGAAACCCAACAAGCTCTCTGCGTGTAATCTCCCGTTATAGCTTTATGGACGGAGAGTGGGTCCTTCCAACCGGAGCTTTATAACAAGCGAGCAAATAATCAGATCTCAGATTATTCTCTCAACACAGTTTACAGATCTGCGCTAAAGCTATGTAAACTACAGCGATGTGTGATATTGAGCTGAAACACGATTACTTCACACGTGGCTGCGTCTGATAGAGATGAGATACAACAACATAGGCCTACTGAACGTCTCTGTGCTGTGTATGAATAAATATACATACATATACATATAAATATTTTTATTTCTATATTCACATTTTGTTAGTGAATTCTGAGTAAATATTGTAAATAATATATAATATATGAGAAAATATTAATTAATATATGATAAATAAATACATTCATTTATTTATTTTTAAATGTATGTATTTTTTATATGTACAAAACAAATAACGTATACATATATTTATTTCTATATTCAAATTTTGTTAGCAGGTTAATATTGCGCAAATAAATATTGTGTAAAATGTTCACTTTTATTAGCAATTTATTGTGTTTTTTGTTTTATTTATTAAATTTAATTGTATTTTATCACATATAACCATTCAAAAGTTTGTATGATTTATATATATATATATTCAAAAAGATTTGAAATAAATGCTGCTTTGTATTCATCAAAGAATCATGAAAATAAAAATGTATCTTGGTTTCCACAAAAATATGGAGCAGAACAACTCTTTTCAACATTGATTATTAATAATAAGGCATTTTTCATGCGCTGCAAATAAGCAAATGTTAAACAAACAATATAAGCAAACAAAAAACCCAAAAATGAATGAGTAGTCTATTATTTAAGAATAAACCACAGCGGGTGGAGCTGAACTTGGCAGGGCAATTTGTAGTGAAATACAGCAAACGCTCCAAAAAACAAACTGTCTTTAGGTACCAGTATTTATGTCAGGGATGTTAAAACGCTCATAAATTGCAACTTCACAGATCGGACTACATGTCATGAACTTTTTAAGAAAGCCAGGGAAAAATGCATGAGGAAACAGCTATCGTTGAATCTAACTCTCAAGCATAAAGAAGATAACTGCCTAAAGTGAGCTTCAAGGAGTAATATATTAACATGATTAACACTCAAAAGAGATATTCAGACGGCAGACTCACAGCAAGACATCCAGCGCACCGGCTCTCAGTAGTTTCTCAGGTCACTGATAGGCTGCTTCTTCTGCTCATGGGAAAGGTGGCTGTCGCTAGGAGCGACGTCAGGGCACGACTCGCTAGAGGCCCGGGTTAAAGCACAGGGGTCATCGGCAAGCCGTGAGGCGCCTCGGGTCCCGACATCCACATTTTAACCCTTCCCAGCATTCCACAGACGTGTACCAGTGAGCGGTGCTGATACCAAATATTAACATCCAAACACATCAGCAGCTGAGAATTACTACAGATCAATTAGCCCATTTGATATCTCGCCTCTGATAATGAGTGTTGTTCATTCGGATGAGGGGAAAAAACAGTTCGTTTTTTAGCAATAGATGTGCATTTCTTTTGAATGGGAACGATCGATAACTGTACTGTACCATTCAAAAGTTTGTGGTCTCTACGTTTTTTTGTTGGGGGGGGGATTGATTATTTTATTCAGCAAGAATGCATTAAATTGTAAAGACATTTGCATTGTTGCAATATATATATATATATATAATTTTATACCATTAACTATCAATATGGACAGTTCTATTTTCTAGATTTTGAATCTTTCTATAATATAATATAATATAATATAATAAATAAAAAAAACAAATTTAAGAAATAAAAAATATCCTTTAAATTCCAACTTTATTTATTTATTTTATAATTAAGAAAATTACTAATTTTATTCAGCAAGGATGTTAAATTAAAATTAAATTGATGAAAAGTAACAGAAAAGATTTCTGTTTCAAATCAATTTGAAATATACATTTCTATTCATCAAAGAATCTTGAAAAATAATATGGTAAATATTCATGAATAATCAATAATAAAAAATAATCATGGTTTCAGCACGACTGTTTTCAACATTGATAATAATCAGAAATGTTTCTTGAGCAGCAAATCAGCATATTAGAATGATTTCTGAAGATCATGTGACACTGAAGACTGGAGTAATGATGCTGAAAATTCAGCTTTGCATCACAGGAATAAATTACATTTTAACACATATTCAAATGGAAAACAGTTATTTTATATTGTAATAATATTTCACAATATTCCAGTTTTTACTGTTTTTTTGATCAATCAAATGCAGCATTGGCCAGCATTTTTTGATCAGCCCAAACTTTTGAACAGTTTTGCAAGTCTATCAGTATCTTCTTAGCGTCATTGTGACTCTATAAGTGCAAGTTTTCAAACCAAGTTTTTGATTTGATTAGTTAGGGTAAGGCCTGAATGCAAGTATTTGCTTACAAACTAAAATGTGTAACTTGACGGGACAAATATCTGAAGCCATTAAACCAGATGAGTTACTACTTATGAATTTAGCTATGGACATATTGACTGTTTAACTCACTTTTACTAACTTGTTCTGCAAGATTCTCTTGAAATTGTTGCTCCACCTTGACATCAGTTGACCTGAAAGAGAAAACAGACCATAAAAGAAGATCATTCATTTAGAGTACGTTTCGGGCCTTCTATAGGTACCTAATAAAATGACCTAAAAAATACCTAAGGCACCTAATACAACTCTTTAGATTATATATGCTGCACAAAAACACAGGAAAGGTGATCAGTTCACAATAAACCATACGAACAGAAATATCATTTCAGGCGGCTGAGGGTGAAAGTGCAGGTAGGATACTATAACATACTGTCTGTCCTCTCCAAATAACCAGTAATCTCTCTCATACAAAGACCCTGCTGTCGCTCTGTTAGCATTTCCCGGGCAGCCAGGTTTAACTTTTCACACTCTGGTTCCCTTTCTCATTCCAAACTTAATTAAAAGATGAACTTCGGGGGGAAAAAGTGTGAAGTACCATCCGGCCAAAAAATCTGAAAGGTTTTTATAAATTGAAACAAACATTTCATGAATCTGGTTCACTGAGCAGAGTGCTGAAATTACAGAGTCAGACTGTTTATCATCTAAAAATAATATGCCAAAATTACATCTGTATTGATACCTTTTCGTATTTATTGTTCTAATGTCAGTGAATAATGTTGAGAACATTTCTGGCTCATTTTTCCCTCCAAAGTCAAAAGAAAGAAAGACATTAAATTTGGCTCTAAAAAAAAATAAAGGACTGTTTTTAGGACTATAAGAATTTGTATTTATTTTTTTATTTTTATTTTTTATTTTTTTTGCAATTGCAATTATTTTCATGAAAATTAAGCACATTTACTCCCCTTAATTCTCATTGCCATAATGAAATAACTTGCATTCTCATTACTGTAATGCAATATAATAAATAAATAAATAAATTGTGTTACAAAGTACTTATATATCATGCAAAAATGTGATTGCTGATTTTAATTTTAATTTTAAAAACATTGTATTACAGTCAAGTTATTTCTGTACTGTAATGATAATCTAATGAGAAACATCAAAATAATGAGAATAAATAATAGAAATGTTATATTATTGAGAACATCCTGACACTTTATGAAAATTCAGAAGAAAATACACTAAATTTTCTTTATGTAAAATATAGTGTTTTCTTTTAATTTTGAGGTGAATATGACAAGACATGTTTTGACAAGATTCATCTTAATTTTCTTTTAGTCATATGAGTGAATGAAGAAAAGTGTTTGCTGTTCCATTTTCTGCCAATAATGTTAATATGCTAATAGCTGCCTATCATAAATCAAATTCATTTGTTCTGATGACAAAATGAAAATAATTTAAATGTAAACGTCACAGAGTTATGAAACATTACACAAATCTGCCAAAAGCTAATATCAGCTCTTTGTGTTCTGGTCTCTTGGGAAGGGCAGCTCTGAGAGCCTTTGATTAAAGCAGCGGGTGCCATTGGTCTAACCTGATGAAAGGCTGTTTGAGGTCAAAGGTCGAGACTCTCACCATTAGCATGTCACTTGCCCTCAGGCCTGTAAACGGTAGTTGCTACAGTTAGTTGACCAAACACGGCTGAAACAGCACAGCGTCCTCTTCCTCAAACCGTACTCATAATCATCCTCATGGAGAGTTATGATGGAGGGACACCACTGAGGAGGAATAGTAGAAAATGAAGAAATTGTGATGAGTTACATTGGATTTTTAAATGCAATTTATGTGGGACATTAAATAATATGTATGAGCAATATCACACTGGTAGCCGTGAGATATTGCTGTATATCGGCACGGCTGTGATTCGGCCGTAGGCACGAGGACGTAGGTAATCACAACGTGCCAATATACAACCATATCGGCTACGGCTACGAGTGTGATATTGCGTTTATACAACAGTCAGATGGCACGAGTGTGTAAATACATAAGAAAAACAGCAGCGGAGTGTCTTCAAAAACCCTCTTTTGTGTGGAACTACTTCCTTCCGCCACAGATTCAAATCTCAGTTTGACAGTTTAACAGCTGAGCTCAAGATCCATTACTAATTCAAAAACGTCACTTTAGAACTAACGAAGGAACGTTGAGTTGCTTCATTAAAAGCGTATTGTGTCACTGTATTAAAAGCTCACTGTATTGTGGAGTCGAGTATTACGAGAGAGAGATGGACTGAGCGAGTGTGATTACCTGCATCTGATACAGCATTCATTTTTCAGCTCAATCTCATATATCAAACATTAGTTTGAATGTCCGCTGAGGAAAGCGATATCTTTGTCGTACTGACCTTTCATCTGATTTCTGATGACAGCGCTGCTCACTGCATCTGTTAACCGCATCGCGTCTTACAAGCTGTTATTGAAAGTAAAAATAACTTCTGTTTCAGTCTCTTTCAATATAAAAGTCTTTACCGCTGACTCGTAAAGCAGTCTCTTGTCGCCATCTAACGGCGGAAAAATGTCACTTTATTAACAAACCGCATATTTACCCAAAACGAATTATATCTCATGTTTAACCACTATAGAGAAATCAGAGCCAGCGGCAAATTCTCAAAACATCAAATTTTAAAATAGACATTATCTTTATTAACAAACATATTTGCATATTTGAAGTCAAAACAAGTACATTCTCGCCTAAAAAAAAACGTAAAACTACATTACGTGACACAAAAATAGTATTATTCTAAAATTATTGTGGATTTGGGCGTCCGCCATGACACTCGCTGTGAGAAATACCGCAAGCGGAGTGATACAAACGGTGAAACGGTTGGAGGAGTTCTGTTATCACTCTAACATCGCACTCTTATCAGCCAATCAGATTCGAGGACCAGATAGAACTGTTGTATAAATATATATATTCAAATAGAAAATTACAGCTTGATTATTAATACAGGCGTCAAAAAAATCTAATAAAATGTACAAAATATATATATTTTTAAGTTTCATATTATTAGGCTGATTTGCATAACTTCATCAAACTAAAATGAATGTTTCAGAGTGTCACAAACCAGCTAACACCACAAAAGACCACAGTTCATCAGATCCATTTTTGATACATACTGTTGTTTGTGCTGTACTTTTCCCTTTAAAATTATGTCACTTTCTGGAGAATGATGTCATCAACAGGAACTGGTTAGTTAAAGGGATCTTAGAAAATGAAATGTGAAACTGACAACACATTGATTATCAGTTAAAACAATATTCAACTGTGTTCAATTTAATGTGGTATTGATAATATTTTAACCAATATATTATCGGACATTAAATTGTAATGCGTTGATTAATTACTGTATTTACAGCTGTACTGCTCTTAAATTATAAGTACAAAAACAAAAATATGGCATATTTATTTGCAGAATAACAAAAATAGACAGATTTTTTTTTTCTAAATTGTAAATAAAACAACGATTATTAGAGTAAGTTTTACAAGAAAATACAATTTCGGTATTTCTGCCAATTTTCACGTCTAATTCAATGTGTTACGTACTGTTTCTTTGTAATTATTTGTGAAATTTACTTGTGATTTCTGAGTGAAAATTGCATTCAGCATCAGTTTCAAAGCTCAGAGGTCAAAAGATCAAGTTTGTGTTTGTTCACTTTAGCTGCCATTCATTTTCTCACCTGGATGCCTCCCATAGTTCAGCAGGTGTGGAGAAGTATGACAGTTGTTCCTCTAGACACCTAACAGCTAAGAGGGATAGTTGAGTAAGCTGCTTTAGGATTGACAAGCATTGCTCAGCCAATCAGATCCAGCCGTGTCGGAGCGACGTCAGCAGAGTTGCCCTCAGGGGTCTCATGCCTCAGAGACGGCTCCATGATGGACGGCCGCACGTCTTTGCGCCTGTGATGTCAGATAACTACAGCGATAACAACTAGACTAAAAACCCTCCCACTTAGCATGACCGGGTCACTCGCTGAGCACCGTGTTCGTCCCACCTGCAGCCCGAAGCTCTGGTCTGAAAGATAGAGAATATATCTATACTTTCCCACACTTGCAAATGCCACCACACGGCCCGAATGCTGAAATGTCTGTCTTACTCTTAAACTAAGACACCACAGGTGATGAGGGTCAAATTTTTAACTAATATACAGTATCGCCATACTTCCCCAGTTAATTAATCAGTACCTTAAAACATTACATTTTGTAAAAGAGGTTTTCTTAAATGGTACATTTAAATATGCAAATGAGGCATTGTCTAATTAAAAATTCACTAATTAGCATACATTTCCAGAACAGAAATCCAAACATTGGGTTTTGTTGCTGTTTTCGGAGGCGGAAAACTGATGTTCAGATATGTAATCTGAATATTACATAAAACCAGATTCAGATTTCTTGTTTCATTTTGTTGACATATTAGAGTTAAAGGTTTTTACAGAAGTAATTTTTGATATCTCTTGTTATCATTCCAAAACTGATGTTCAGATATGTAATCTGAATATTACATAAAACCAGATTCAGATTTCTTGTTTCATTTTGTTGACATATTAGAGTTAAAGGTTTTTACAGAAGTAATTTTTGATATCTCTTGTTATCATTCCATAAATGAGAAAATACTGTAAACAGCCAAAAAAAAAAAGGAAGGAAGTTTTTAGGAATAATGTATGTAAATATATAAATCAGTGTGAATGATATATGAACAAATCCTTCAGAATATAGATAGGAATAAAACTACTAAGTTTAAGTGCTACTGAAGTGTAGAAAAAAGTAGTAGTAGCCTTAAAGTGGCCATATCATGAACATTAGAAACTAGCATCTCAAGTTTATTTTAAACCAAGTCTTTCATTATTTTAGTCTGACTTTAGACTCCAAGGAATCAGCATTGAGTGTCTTTTAGTCCATATCAGTAGCTTTGAGGTCTTCTCTATGCAAATTAACTTTCAGCACATTTGCATTTAAAGGTGCTGTATGTAGGATTGACACCGAGTGGTTGAACTAGGTATTGCAGTCCAAATTCAAAATATTGGAGAGGGTTTTTTTCACCCGGCCCCTCCTCCTCAGACTTGATGCACACGCAGGTTGCCAGATTGAAGACACCAACAAGAACGAGCGCACATGACGATGAATGAAATGAAATACGCTCTGTTTTCCGCCAACTGGCAACCCGGGGTGCCGAAATACAATTGGTTAAACTGGCAGTGGGCGGGTTTCACAAACCAAAACAGAGACCTACATTCCGGCCCGGAACGCACATTTTCAAAGCAGAATAACTGACTGTAGCATTGTTTTTCAGATAAACAAGTATGTTAACTTAGCATGTTTCTTAAATATCTGCAAACATATTATGGTATTTTTATGCTTTGGTAGAGTCACAAACTTACATGCAGCACCTTTAAATTTTACAGTCTTAACATTTCAGAAACATGGACTGCTATACTGATGACATCATCTAGAACTCACAAGTGTTTCGTCCAATCAATGCTCTCTAAAAAGAGAATTTTCTTCCTCTTTATCCACCTTTTTCTTGCCGTAAAAATGGGCGTGGCCATTTGTAAATGCTATGGGTCTAGCTTCCGGTCTCATCGGCATCCAGCTATTTTTAGCTGTACAAAACAGTTCGTTTTGCTGCTTGATATTGAAAATTGTTGTGTCTTACCATATTATTTTAATGTATCATCTTGATTATGAACACACTAGTTTGTAGTGCAAACAGCTTTACTGTTTATTGCACGTTGTTATTCTTCTTGCTATTTCCCTATAGCGGCTAATGACCCGGAAGTGTCTCCTATAGGCTTACTTCCGTGTTGAAGAAAAAGGTGGATACCACCCACCTCTAACTAGGCACACGCAGGTTGCCAGATTGAAGAAACCAACAGGAACGAGCGCACTTGACGATGAATGAAATGAAATACGCTGTGTTTTCCGCCAACTGGCAACCCGGGGTGCCGAAATACAATTGGGTAAACTGGCAGTGGGCGGGTTTCACAAACCAAAACAGAGACCCACATTCCTGCCCGGAACGCACATTTTCAAAGCAGAATAACTGACTGTAGCATTGTTTTTCAGATAAACAAGTATGTTAACTTAGCATGTTTCTTAAATATCTGCAAACATATTATGGTATTTTTATGCTTTGGTAGAGTCACAAACTTACATGCAGCACCTTTAAATTTTACAGTCTTAACATTTCAGAAACATGGACTGCTATACTGATGACATCATCTAGAACTCACAAGTGTTTCGTCCAATCAATGCTCTCTAAAAAGAGAATTTTCTTCCTCTTTATCCACCTTTTTCTTGCCGTAAAAATGGGCGTGGCCATTTGTAAATGCTATGGGTCTAGCTTCCGGTCTCATCGGCATCCAGCTATTTTTAGCTGTACAAAACAGTTCGTTTTGCTGCTTGATATTGAAAATTGTTGTGTCTTACCATATTATTTTAATGTATCATCTTGATTATGAACACACTAGTTTGTAGTGCAAACAGCTTTACTGTTTATTGCACGTTGTTATTCTTCTTGCTATTTCCCTATAGCGGCTAATGACCCGGAAGTGTCTCCTATAGGCTTACTTCCGTGTTGAAGAAAAAGGTGGATACCACCCACCTCTAACTAGTAAAATCATCACTGTGACAAAAGTCTACTAGCTATTTGAAATGTCTCACCTCAACTTCCTGTTTCAACAGGAACACAATTAAGCATGGATTCATGAATCACTATATTAAGTAAAAAACTATTTTAAACAGAGCAACTCCACAACCGTAAAGACATGTTACTAGTCATTTCGCATGAAGAGGGTGCTTACGTACAGTAGAAGTCTTAAAGGCACAAACAAAAACAGTCTGTTTAATTTATGAGTCAATAAAGTATACTTAAAAATATACTTGAACTTTACTTAAGTATACTTTAAAAAAATAAACTTGAAGTATACTACTTTTTGGTAAGGGAGGGTGGTCATGAAAGGCGGAATTACAAGTTTTGTTGAAAGAAACATTGATTCAAAAAAAAAAAAAGGTATGTATGACACTGGAACGCTGACAAAATCAAGAATATGACTTTCATGAATCCTAATCTGGCCTGTGTATGACCTGTGTAGATTTGCTGTGTTCTTTGAAGCGGAAAACACACTGACATCTGTCTTGTACTGTAATTTCCAGCCGAATGCATGTAAAGCTCGGCGTGAATGTGTGCACTCTTTGTTTAAAGCAGTCTGTAAATGATAGTTCATTAGTCAATGACATGCTTGTTTGCCTTAAACCAAGCGTGACAAATTGGGTTATTCCTATCACACTGGGACACAAAAACCCAGGAAGATATTGACTGGGCGAAGGGTAAATATTGCCTTTTATAATTTACAATAATTACACAAAAAGATCAAAGTTGTGGGTCACTGTCATATTAAAAATTGCTCAATAAACTCCACGGAAACAGCTTGTTACACCTTCAGTTATGAGCGTTTGGCTAATGCAATAAAATAAAGGCAAATTTCTGTTTTAGGTCAAGATCAGATGCTTTTTATAGACGTACAAATTAGAACAATGGCTGAATCTATCATTATCAAACTTGGTGTGTTTTTTATGGTATAATAGTCTTTTGTCCTAACATAGCTTGGTTTTTAACATTAAAAACAAAAAAACAGCGCTAATATTTTCTGTTTAAACCATATGTCAACTTCCAAATTGTAATAGTTTGCCATTTTTAGATAATTTCTTTAATTTTAGGAAGGTCCTGTTAGCAGCTATCTATACCACAAAACATTACAAATATTGTTTATGCAAATATGGTTATTATGTCAACAACATGACAGGAATAACCCAATTTGTTGGACAAATTTACACTGTATTCTAAAATCATTCTGAAATCAAAGTTGAATGGTCGATTTATCAATATTTATAATAAATATTTGACCTTGACCTGGCATTGTTGTCAAAAAAATGAAAACTTACTTAAATATCTCTGAACGTGTTTGACAGATTAATCTAAAATAATTTGTTGGTACGTAAACCTTTTTGTTTATTCTATAGCCTGTTTTGTCCAAGTACGTCCCAATTACAGATATAATTTATGTGTAAACTAATATCTTTATTAACATGCATTGTCCTATTATTAAATAAATAAATTAAATAATGAAGAATCAGCGTCAAATACTCTGTGAGAGAAACCACGGTTCTTCTATATTCATATAACACTAAAATATGATCATTTGTTATTATGAAATAATGTGTATTATAAATTTGTTGATGTTATTGTAAAAATTGGAAAAGGAATGCGCACTTGAGCCGAAAAATCGATGTGTTCACGGGCAGAAAACACTCTGCATGAGAGCCTCTTAAAGGGTCAAAAGTGTGGTGCTGAAGGCCCACATGGGGGCTTTCAGGGGTCAAAGTTCAGCAGTGTTGTTCAGTAAAGTCTCTTTGTAACATGGATCTCTTGAGACGCGGAAACCTGCTGAAGTTCGGAAGAACGGATACTGGTTTATGTACGTAATAATCATAATCAGACAATCGAGAATATACAAACATCTCTTACTGAAACTATTTTCAATTCACATTATTCTTTGTTCATTTTTTTTTAATTTCAAATATCTCAAATGAAAAAAAATTGAAAAAAAAGAAAACGAAAAATTGAAAAATTGAAAGTTAATTTTTTAATACAAACATATTCTCTTACTCAATTATAATTATTCTTTTCTTAATTTTTTTATTTATTTCAGATATCTCAAATGTAAAATTCAAACATATTTTGAGGCCAAAGTGAGCCATATATGTGTGACTGGCAATATCTTAAAAGAAAAATTTAAAGTTATTTTTTTAATACAAACGTATTCTCTTACTAAAACTTTTTTCAATTATCATTATTCTTTTGTTAATTTTTTATTTATTTCCGACATCTCAAATGTAAAATTAAAGCATGTTTTGAGGCTAAAATGAACCATATGTATATGTTTGAAATGGACTATATTTTAAAAGAATAATTAAAAGTTATTTTTTAATATACAAACATCTCTTACTGAAACTATTTTCAATTCACATTATTCTTTTTTTCATTTTTTATTTATTTCAGATATCTCAAATGTAAAATTAAAGCATATTTTGAGGCCAAAGTGAACCATATATGTGTGACATGGACAAAAGGCAAATTTCTGTTTTAGGTCAAAATCAGATTCTTTTTATAGACGTACAAATTAGAACAATGGCTGAATCTATCATTATCAAACTTGGTTTGTTTTTTATGGTATAATAGTCTTTTGTCCTAACATAGCTTGGTTTTTAACATTAAAAAAAAAAAAACAGCGCTAATATTTTCTGTTTAAACCATATGTCAACTTCCAAATTGTAATAGTTTGCCATTTTTAGATAATTTCTTTAATTTTAGGAAGGTCCTGTTAGCAGCTATCTATACCACAAAACATTACAAATATTGTTTATGCAAATATGGTTATTATGTCAACAACATGACAGGAATAACCCAATTTGTTGGACAAATTTACACTGTATTCTAAAATCATTCTGAAATCAAAGTTGAATGGTCGATTTATCAATATTTATAATAAATATTTGACCTTGACCTGGCATTGTTGTCAAAAAAATGAAAACTTACTTAAATATCTCTGAACGTGTTTGACAGATTAATCTAAAATAATTTGTTGGTACGTAAACCTTTTTGTTTATTCTATAGCCTGTTTTGTCCAAGTACGTCCCAATTACAGATATAATTTATGTGTAAACTAATATCTTTATTAACATGCATTGTCCTATTATTAAATAAATAAATTAAATAATGAAGAATCAGCGTCAAATACTCTGTGAGAGAAACCACGGTTCTTCTATATTCATATAACACTAAAATATGATCATTTGTTATTATGAAATAATGTGTATTATAAATTTGTTGATGTTATTGTAAAAATTGGAAAAGGAATGCGCACTTGAGCCGAAAAATCGATGTGTTCACGGGCAGAAAACACTCTGCATGAGAGCCTCTTAAAGGGTCAAAAGTGTGGTGCTGAAGGCCCACATGGGGGCTTTCAGGGGTCAAAGTTCAGCAGTGTTGTTCAGTAAAGTCTCTTTGTAACATGGATCTCTTGAGACGCGGAAACCTGCTGAAGTTCGGAAGAACGGATACTGGTTTATGTACGTAATAATCATAATCAGACAATCGAGAATATACAAACATCTCTTACTGAAACTATTTTCAATTCACATTATTCTTTGTTCATTTTTTTTTAATTTCAAATATCTCAAATGAAAAAAAATTGAAAAAAAAGAAAACGAAAAATTGAAAAATTGAAAGTTAATTTTTTAATACAAACATATTCTCTTACTCAATTATAATTATTCTTTTCTTAATTTTTTTATTTATTTCAGATATCTCAAATGTAAAATTCAAACATATTTTGAGGCCAAAGTGAGCCATATATGTGTGACTGGCAATATCTTAAAAGAAAAATTTAAAGTTATTTTTTTAATACAAACGTATTCTCTTACTAAAACTTTTTTCAATTATCATTATTCTTTTGTTAATTTTTTATTTATTTCCGACATCTCAAATGTAAAATTAAAGCATGTTTTGAGGCTAAAATGAACCATATGTATATGTTTGAAATGGACTATATTTTAAAAGAATAATTAAAAGTTATTTTTTAATATACAAACATCTCTTACTGAAACTATTTTCAATTCACATTATTCTTTTTTTCATTTTTTATTTATTTCAGATATCTCAAATGTAAAATTAAAGCATGTTTTGAGGCTAAAATGAACCATATGTATATGTTTGAAATGGACTATATTTTAAAAGAATAATTAAAAGTTATTTTTTAATATACAAACATCTCTTACTGAAACTATTTTCAATTCACATTATTCTTTTTTTCATTTTTTATTTATTTCAGATATCTCAAATGTAAAATTAAAGCATGTTTTGAGGCTAAAATGAACCATATGTATATGTTTGAAATGGACTATATTTTAAAAGAATAATTAAAAGTTATTTTTTAATATACAAACATCTCTTACTGAAACTATTTTCAATTCACATTATTCTTTTTTTCATTTTTTATTTATTTCAGATATCTCAAATGTAAAATTAAAGCATGTTTTGAGGCTAAAATGAACCATATGTATATGTTTGAAATGGACTATATTTTAAAAGAATAATTAAAAGTTAATTCTAAAATCATTCTGAAATCAAAGTTGAATGGTCGATTTATCAATATTTATAATAAATATTTGACCTTGACCTGGCATTGTTGTCAAAAAAATGAAAACTTACTTAAATATCTCTGAACGTGTTTGACAGATTAATCTAAAATAATTTGTTGGTACGTAAACCTTTTTGTTTATTCTATAGCCTGTTTTGTCCAAGTACGTCCCAATTACAGATATAATTTATGTGTAAACTAATATCTTTATTAACATGCATTGTCCTATTATTAAATAAATAAATTAAATAATGAAGAATCAGCGTCAAATACTCTGTGAGAGAAACCACGGTTCTTCTATATTCATATAACACTAAAATATGATCATTTGTTATTATGAAATAATGTGTATTATAAATTTGTTGATGTTATTGTAAAAATTGGAAAAGGAATGCGCACTTGAGCCGAAAAATCGATGTGTTCACGGGCAGAAAACACTCTGCATGAGAGCCTCTTAAAGGGTCAAAAGTGTGGTGCTGAAGGCCCACATGGGGGCTTTCAGGGGTCAAAGTTCAGCAGTGTTGTTCAGTAAAGTCTCTTTGTAACATGGATCTCTTGAGACGCGGAAACCTGCTGAAGTTCGGAAGAACGGATACTGGTTTATGTACGTAATAATCATAATCAGACAATCGAGAATATACAAACATCTCTTACTGAAACTATTTTCAATTCACATTATTCTTTTTTTCATTTTTTATTTATTTCAGATATCTCAAATGTAAAATTAAAGCATGTTTTGAGGCTAAAATGAACCATATGTATATGTTTGAAATGGACTATATTTTAAAAGAATAATTAAAAGTTATTTTTTAATATACAAACATCTCTTACTGAAACTATTTTCAATTCACATTATTCTTTTTTTCATTTTTTATTTATTTCAGATATCTCAAATGTAAAATTAAAGCATGTTTTGAGGCTAAAATGAACCATATGTATATGTTTGAAATGGACTATATTTTAAAAGAATAATTAAAAGTTATTTTTTAATATACAAACATCTCTTACTGAAACTATTTTCAATTCACATTATTCTTTTTTTCATTTTTTATTTATTTCAGATATCTCAAATGTAAAATTAAAGCATATTTTGAGGCCAAAGTGAACCATATATGTGTGACATGGACAATATTGTAAAAGAAAAATTAAAAGTTTTTTTTTTACGTACAAACATCTCTTACTAAAACTTTTTTCAATTCTCATTATTCTTTGTTCATTTATAATTTATTTCAAGTATCTCAAATGTAAAATTAAAGCATGTTTTTCAGCTAAAATGAACCATATATGTATGAAATGGACAACATTTAAAAAAAAATTAAAGTTAAAAGATTTTTTTTATTATTTCTTTATTTTTAGTACCAACAAACTTTGGTAAATTTAGCAAGTTTGAGCAAAAATGCATCATTCTGCAACATCCAAAAATGCAAATGACAAATAAATAGCACAGCGAAATAAACATATACATCTTTAAACATCAACAGTAATACTACACTCTCTTCCAGGGACTTACATAAAAATGTTTATGGTTCTTACTATAACACAGTTTGTTTTAAATAAAGCTTTGCAGGTTTACTTGGCACATGTACGTAATAAATAGCTAGTCGTCTTTATCAACACACAGCTGTTTCGGCTTGAGTTTATTTCAAAACATTTGAAATCCATATTCAACAACAACATTGTTGTACTGTATGCAGTTTTCAACTTTTTGCATGTATTGCATTTGTCTATTTACGGTCTAAACTTGTTTTGTAGGTTCAATATGCTGCAGTAAATGTCCTGCAGCTCCTCTAGAAATGTTTGGTTAAGATTTTTTTCTACAAAGTCTAGATGAAAACCTTCTCATCCCATCTTCACATACGCTTGACCAGCACATCTTTGAACCTGGTTCGATTCAAGACCTCCTCAGCATGTCTTCTACAGCACAAAGCCAAGATCTGGTTTCATCTGTAACGTGAGTAGTTTGGTTTGGTTTTCTTGTCCTTACAGCCTCGAGATTCAAGTTGGCCTTATACTGGAGGTTTGCTGGCGTACGTGAGGCTGGCATTGCAGACATGGATATTAGGTAGTTTTTGTGGGTGTTTAGTCTCAGGATTTGCTTTCAGGAGGCGAAGTACGAGCTCTGCATGGAATAGAGGCGGTCGATGGGGTTTCCCACGCGGGTCTGAAGGGATCCGGCTTCTGACGCAGCCATGAAGCAGTCGCTCAGACTGGTCAGAGACGTGTCGCTGTCAATGTCGTGGAAAATCGAGTCATTTCCTGAAGAAGGACAACAAAATGAGGTCTAGGTACTGAAAAAGTCACACGAAACAGCATTTTTAAAGAAAATATGAGTGGTGTTTGTTGTTCAAAAGTTTGGGCTCGGTACGATTTTTACATTTTTTGAAAGACATCTCTTCTGCTCACCAAAGCTGCATTTATTTGATCAAAAATACAGCAAAAACAGTAATATTGTGAAATATTATTACCATTTAAAATAGCTGTTTGCTATTTGAATATATTTTAAAATGTAATTTATTCCCGTGAAGCAATGTTGAATTTTCAGCAGCTTCAGAAATCATACAGAATTCATTATATGCTGGTTTTGGAAACATTTCTTTTCAATGTCGAAAACAGTTGTGCACCATCATATTTTTAACATAACAATTTTTCCAGGATTCTTTGATATATATATATATATATATATATATGATTTGAAATGGAAATCTTTTGTAAAATTATAAATGTCTTTACTGTCACTTTCGATCAATTTAATGCATTCTTTCCAAATAAAATAATTAATTTCTTTAAAAGCAAATAATACAGACCCCAAGCTTGATCTTAATGTGATAAAATAACATCAAACATAACATTTTACACAATATTTACTTAAAATCGCTAAGAATGTTTGAATATAGAAAGTTATCAATCGTTCCCACATCATAAGAAATGTACATCTACTGCTAATTTGGAGGCAAGGCAAGGCAAGTTTATTTATATAGCACATTTCGTACAATGGTAATTCAAAGTGCTTTACATAAAAGAAAGTAAAATAATCATAAAAAATAATCACAAAAATAAAACAAGGAAATTAAAAACTTTGAAAATGATTTAAAAATTGATTTAAAATGAATTCGGACATCGCACAGTGCTCATTCAATAAATGCACAGCTAAACAGATGAGTTTTGAGTCTAGATTTAAATGTGACTAATGTTGCACCCTTTTGAAAAAAGATGTGGGAAGTGTGTCAAGATAGCAGGTTGACTGCACAGATTTTAGGTGCTGCACTATTTCTTCCAAAATTTTGCTACCAATTGCTTTAAAAATAGACATAGTATCTTCTTTTTGATACTGCGGTCGAATCTGTCTGACCTCTGCATAACTTGAGGATGTGCTAATCGCCTTCCTGATATTAATGATCTTCTCAGATAAGAAGGAAGCAAACTCAAAAAAAAAAATTGCATTTGCTGTCGGAGAGCATTTCACTGGCAATCTGACTTGGGGTGTTTGTCAGTCTCTCAACAGTAGCAAAAAGAGTGCGAGTGTTGTTTAAGTTACTGTTTATAAGGTTTGAGAAGAATGACTGTCTAGCTTTGCCTAGTTATAAGTTTTGAGAAGAAACTGTCTAGCTGTAGTTAGTTCCACATTGAAAGCATGAAGGCTGTCTTTATAGATGCTATAGTGAATTTCAAGTTTCGTCTTCCGCCACATCCGCTCAGCTTTTCTGCATTGTCTTTTCATACTCTGTACTGCTGTTGATTTTCTCCAAGAAAGAAAAATTACACGAATTATTCTTTTATTTCCCTTCTTCCAAAGACCCTGATTATCAATAAACATATTAATTTATCAAAAAAAAAAATCATAATGACCCCAAATAAAATAATTTTCATTTTTACTTAAATGGTTATCAGTTCCTTAATATCAACCAATAAATACCACTATTTGGTGAGTATTCAAAGGCAGACATATTTAATATGCCATTAAAAGAAATTGCATACATGAGAAAAATATATTTTTAATATGTATAATGACATTATTATATGTAATAATATTCATAATACATTAAAAATCGATTCTGGTTAGCAGTTTTCAAGAATTTAACAAACAAACAATAAATTATATACTTTGATTTCAGCTTTATTTCAATTTCCAAAAATGTTTTAATAATTTTATAGTTAGTTAATAATAATCCTGCACTCAGAAAAATGTTTAGCAAACGTAAAAATAAATAAATAATAAAAATAAGTTTAAATAAATACATTTGATTAAAATAAATATATAATTTGAATATATTTATATAAATTAAATATATATATATATATATATAAACACTAACTACACAAATATTTATAATATTATTTTTCACAGTATAAATAGGGTCTTATATAGCTGTATATATATATATAGCTGCCTTTTACATTTTAGGATGTGCATTCCTATAATGATATTTGGCCATCCATGGCATCTAAAGAACTGAAAACCCCTGACTTAGGCTCAGTTAAGATCGCTGAACATGCTCACCTTTGCTCTTTGGTTCTGAAACCACACCTGAACGACTCTAACACTTAGACCGGTTTCAGCTGCCAACGTCTCTCTGACCTGAAATAACAGGAACATATTACTTCATCTGAAGTACTCTCACATACCCAGACATTTGACCACTGGCATGAAGTGCTTGCCATTTTTTGTACATTTTTACATTTACATTTTTTACAACTCATGAGTTTTTGCAATTTTTACATGCAATACACATCAGATGGTTCACAGTTTTTGCCAATTTTACATCCAATATGCATCAGAAGATCCATAGTTTTAGCCATATTTCCATGCTAAATGCATAATGTGGTCCATAGGTTTTTGCCAATTTTAGATGCAGTATGCATTAGATGCTCCATATAGTTGTTATTTTTACATGCAATACACCTCAGAAGATCCATAGTTGTTGCCATTTTTACATGCAATAAGCATTAGATGATCCATGTAGTTTGTGCAATTTTTATACTGCATGCAATATGCATCAGATTGTTCATAGTTTTTGCCAATTTTAGATGCAATATGCATCAGATGGTCCATTATTTTTTTTGCCATTTTTACATGCAATGCGCATCAGATAGTCCATAGACTGCTGTATAATAATGGATTAGTATAATACTGGAACCTGTGCCTCTACAGTAAGCACAGGTTGCACATTCAAAAACTGAAATGGGTTCATTTGGTTGTATTCCCTCTAGAAATCTTCTGAAGGATGCTCTCACCTTTCGGCATGGTTTGGATGACACCTCAAAGGAGGCCTTGAACGCGCGCCGCTGCAGGGTGGTGAGGATGGTGCGAGGTCTCTTGGGTCTGCGTGGGTCTTTGCCGTCATCGGCTCCTTTGCTCTGACCTCCTGCTCCTTTCTCCGGCTTCAAGTCCAGATCTTCATCCTCACTTTTGTCTACAGAAACAAGCTTTTTAATATCACCTTTCCATGGAGAGCATACGAGACGAGAGGAAAGGAAAGCGTTGTTCTCACCGGAGTCAGACATGTCCGGGCTGACCGCGTGCAGTAAGTCCTTCTCCTTCTCGTAGTCGTTCTTGCACAGCAGTTGTCCTTCCTTCAGGACGAACTCGTCTCCTTTACACAGCTGTCGCTCGCACACACAGCAGCAGAAGCAGCCTAGATGATACACACTTTCTAGTGCGCGCATCACAAACTCAGTGGGAGCGATCTTCTCCAGACAGCCACTGCATTTGGCTGCAAACAACCTGATGAGGAGAAACAAAACATAAATTGATGCTGTTTACTTTCTTAAAACATGTTTCTGGTCTTATTGTGCACAATTCACTAGTGCATGTTATGCCAAAGAATCCTGAAAAAAAGTATCACAGTTTCCACAAAAATATGAAGCAGCACAACTGTTTTCAACATTGATAATAATCAGAAATGTTTCTTGAGCAGCAAATCAGCATATTAGAATGATTTCTGAAGATCATGTGACACTGAAGACTGGAGGAATGATGCTGAAAATTCAGCTTTGCATCACAGGAATAAATTACATTTTACAATATATTAAAATGAAAATTGTAATAATGTTGCACAATTTTCATGCATGCAAACAGTATTTCTACAGATCCAGACAGCATTGAATACAGGTTCAATAGCAGTGGGATAAATATTGGA
>NW_015653018.1:388322-390610 GCF_001515625.1 Sinocyclocheilus rhinocerous | reverse complement strand
TTTGAATATATTTATATAAATTAAATATATATATATATATATATAAACACTAACTACACAAATATTTATAATATTATTTTTCACAGTATAAATAGGGTCTTATATAGCTGTATATATATATATAGCTGCCTTTTACATTTTAGGATGTGCATTCCTATAATGATATTTGGCCATCCATGGCATCTAAAGAACTGAAAACCCCTGACTTAGGCTCAGTTAAGATCGCTGAACATGCTCACCTTTGCTCTTTGGTTCTGAAACCACACCTGAACGACTCTAACACTTAGACCGGTTTCAGCTGCCAACGTCTCTCTGACCTGAAATAACAGGAACATATTACTTCATCTGAAGTACTCTCACATACCCAGACATTTGACCACTGGCATGAAGTGCTTGCCATTTTTTGTACATTTTTACATTTACATTTTTTACAACTCATGAGATAGCCTGTATAGTTTTTGCTATTTTTACATGCAATATGCATAATGTGGTCAATAGGTTTTTTTTTTTTTTTGTCAAATTTATATATATATAGCTGCCTTTTACATTTTAGGATGTGCATTCCTATAATGATATTTGGCCATCCATGGCATCTAAAGAACTGAAAACCCCTGACTTAGGCTCAGTTAAGATCGCTGAACATGCTCACCTTTGCTCTTTGGTTCTGAAACCACACCTGAACGACTCTAACACTTAGACCGGTTTCAGCTGCCAACGTCTCTCTGACCTGAAATAACAGGAACATATTACTTCATCTGAAGTACTCTCACATACCCAGACATTTGACCACTGGCATGAAGTGCTTGCCATTTTTTGTACATTTTTACATTTACATTTTTTACAACTCATGAGTTTTTGCAATTTTTACATGCAATACACATCAGATGGTTCACAGTTTTTGCCAATTTTACATCCAATATGCATCAGAAGATCCATAGTTTTAGCCATATTTCCATGCTAAATGCATAATGTGGTCCATAGGTTTTTGCCAATTTTAGATGCAGTATGCATTAGATGCTCCATATAGTTGTTATTTTTACATGCAATACACCTTAGAAGATCCATAGTTGTTGCCATTTTTACATGCAATAAGCATTAGATGATCCATGTAGTTTGTGCAATTTTTATACTGCATGCAATATGCATCAGATTGTTCATAGTTTTTGCCAATTTTAGATGCAATATGCATCAGATGGTCCATTATTTTTTTTGCCATTTTTACATGCAATGCGCATCAGATAGTCCATAGACTGCTGTATAATAATGGATTAGTATAATACTGGAACCTGTGCCTCTACAGTAAGCACAGGTTGCACATTCAAAAACTGAAATGGGTTCATTTGGTTGTATTCCCTCTAGAAATCTTCTGAAGGATGCTCTCACCTTTCGGCATGGTTTGGATGACACCTCAAAGGAGGCCTTGAACGCGCGCCGCTGCAGGGTGGTGAGGATGGTGCGAGGTCTCTTGGGTCTGCGTGGGTCTTTGCCGTCATCGGCTCCTTTGCTCTGACCTCCTGCTCCTTTCTCCGGCTTCAAGTCCAGATCTTCATCCTCACTTTTGTCTACAGAAACAAGCTTTTTAATATCACCTTTCCATGGAGAGCATACGAGACGAGAGGAAAGGAAAGCGTTGTTCTCACCGGAGTCAGACATGTCCGGGCTGACCGCGTGCAGTAAGTCCTTCTCCTTCTCGTAGTCGTTCTTGCACAGCAGTTGTCCTTCCTTCAGGACGAACTCGTCTCCTTTACACAGCTGTCGCTCGCACACACAGCAGCAGAAGCAGCCTAGATGATACACACTTTCTAGTGCGCGCATCACAAACTCAGTGGGAGCGATCTTCTCCAGACAGCCACTGCATTTGGCTGCAA
This sequence comes from Sinocyclocheilus rhinocerous, assembly GCF_001515625.1. NCBI lineage: Eukaryota > Metazoa > Chordata > Actinopteri > Cypriniformes > Cyprinidae > Sinocyclocheilus > Sinocyclocheilus rhinocerous. The sequence continues at coordinate 388,742 of NW_015653018.1, read as the reverse complement.
ACAACCTGATGAGGAGAAACAAAACATAAATTGATGCTGTTTACTTTCTTAAAACATGTTTCTGGTCTTATTGTGCACAATTCACTAGTGCATGTTATGCCAAAGAATCCTGAAAAAAAGTATCACAGTTTCCACAAAAATATGAAGCAGCACAACTGTTTTCAACATTGATAATAATCAGAAATGTTTCTTGAGCAGCAAATCAGCATATTAGAATGATTTCTGAAGATCATGTGACACTGAAGACTGGAGGAATGATGCTGAAAATTCAGCTTTGCATCACAGGAATAAATTACATTTTACAATATATTAAAATGAAAATTGTAATAATGTTGCACAATTTTCATGCATGCAAACAGTATTTCTACAGATCCAGACAGCATTGAATACAGGTTCAATAGCAGTGGGATAAATATTGGA
>NW_015653018.1:374473-384424 GCF_001515625.1 Sinocyclocheilus rhinocerous | reverse complement strand
GAGTTTTTGCAATTTTTACATGCAATACACATCAGATGGTTCACAGTTTTTGCCAATTTTACATCCAATATGCATCAGAAGATCCATAGTTTTAGCCATATTTCCATGCTAAATGCATAATGTGGTCCATAGGTTTTTGCCAATTTTAGATGCAGTATGCATTAGATGCTCCATATAGTTGTTATTTTTACATGCAATACACCTCAGAAGATCCATAGTTGTTGCCATTTTTACATGCAATAAGCATTAGATGATCCATGTAGTTTGTGCAATTTTTATACTGCATGCAATATGCATCAGATTGTTCATAGTTTTTGCCAATTTTAGATGCAATATGCATCAGATGGTCCATTATTTTTTTTGCCATTTTTACATGCAATGCGCATCAGATAGTCCATAGACTGCTGTATAATAATGGATTAGTATAATACTGGAACCTGTGCCTCTACAGTAAGCACAGGTTGCACATTCAAAAACTGAAATGGGTTCATTTGGTTGTATTCCCTCTAGAAATCTTCTGAAGGATGCTCTCACCTTTCGGCATGGTTTGGATGACACCTCAAAGGAGGCCTTGAACGCGCGCCGCTGCAGGGTGGTGAGGATGGTGCGAGGTCTCTTGGGTCTGCGTGGGTCTTTGCCGTCATCGGCTCCTTTGCTCTGACCTCCTGCTCCTTTCTCCGGCTTCAAGTCCAGATCTTCATCCTCACTTTTGTCTACAGAAACAAGCTTTTTAATATCACCTTTCCATGGAGAGCATACGAGACGAGAGGAAAGGAAAGCGTTGTTCTCACCGGAGTCAGACATGTCCGGGCTGACCGCGTGCAGTAAGTCCTTCTCCTTCTCGTAGTCGTTCTTGCACAGCAGTTGTCCTTCCTTCAGGACGAACTCGTCTCCTTTACACAGCTGTCGCTCGCACACACAGCAGCAGAAGCAGCCTAGATGATACACACTTTCTAGTGCGCGCATCACAAACTCAGTGGGAGCGATCTTCTCCAGACAGCCACTGCATTTGGCTGCAAACAACCTGATGAGGAGAAACAAAACATAAATTGATGCTGTTTACTTTCTTAAAACATGTTTCTGGTCTTATTGTGCACAATTCACTAGTGCATGTTATGCCAAAGAATCCTGAAAAAAAGTATCACAGTTTCCACAAAAATATGAAGCAGCACAACTGTTTTCAACATTGATAATAATCAGAAATGTTTCTTGAGCAGCAAATCAGCATATTAGAATGATTTCTGAAGATCATGTGACACTGAAGACTGGAGGAATGATGCTGAAAATTCAGCTTTGCATCACAGGAATAAATTACATTTTACAATATATTCACATAGAAAAAAGTTCATTTAAATTGTAATAATATTTCACAATATTCCTGTTGGTACTGTATTTTTAATCAAATAAATGCAGCCTTGGTGAGCAAAAGAGACTGCTTTCAAAAACATTAAAAAAAAATTGAACACACACCAAACTTGTGTAAAGTAGGTCAGATCATCGATTTTAGCTCATCAATCACAAATAAGTGCTAAACCAAATACATAAACAGTTTTTAAAAATGACACACTGTACACTACATAGCAGGACCTCCTGTCGTAATGATCTGAAGTACAATGTGAAACAGAGAAGCACAAGAGCGAGCCACTTCTTGGGTTAATACTCAAACCCCCTGGCGTGAGACTCGCTGCAAAGCTCAATAATTTTGAAGCATTAAGCAGATTTTCCCTCAGAGCTCGGTCTTCTCCCACACCAATAAAGTTCATCCATAAATATCACAGGCACACAGATCAATGCGTGACTGACACCGGACGCCCCAGCGGTGCCGCGCTCATGATTATGACTTTGAAAGAGATTTTTAATAAGCCTCCAGATATGATGGTATCATGAGGTGAGACGCATAAAAGAGTCAATATTCAGCGACAGACCCACAGGAAGGAAAAAAATCACAGATGAGTTCTCATTAATATCTCTATTGTTTCTCCCAGACAGCATTGAAGGAGACTTCTGCTGACATGTCCTGCTTCTCAGATGTTTCTCCTGAGAAAAAAAACCCTCGGTAGACTTTAGATTTCAGATCTCAAACGATGCAGGAATTTGCCAAAATCACAAAGTTTGCAATGAAAAGTCAAAGATCTCAATACGAACTCACACATTTCCACTCTTTTCTTTTAGCTGTACTATTATTGTATTGTATATACACTACAGTTCAAAATAATGAAAGAAATTGCTACTTTTATTTAGCAAGGATGCATTAAATTGATCAAAAGTGACAGTCAAGACATTTATAATGTTACAAAAGATTCTATTTCAAATAAATGCTGTTCTTTTGATCTTTCTATTCATCAAAGAATCCTGAAAAAAATGGATTTGAATCAATTAAGTTAATTTAATCAACCTTAATCAATTAAGGTTTCCACAAAAATATGAAGCAGCACAAATGCTTTCAACATAAAAAAAAAAAAAAAAGAAATCCAAAATGAGCATACTAGAATGATTTCTGAAGGATCGTGTGACACTGAAGCTGCTGAAAATTCAGCTTTGCATAACATATAAATTACAATTTAAAATATATTCAAATAGAAAACAGTTATCTTTGTCAGAACGCCACTCACATTTTTTTTTGTTGTAATTAAAACAAGGTTTTTGGAGCACGTTTTACAAGAAAATACAATTTCAGTTTTCTGCTTCAAAATTTCATGTTTAATTCAATGTGTTACTTTCTGTTTCTTTGCCATTTTTTTTTTTTTGTGAAATTTACTAGTGTAAACTGTTTCAAAGTAAATCCTACACCAATTTTTTTTTTTTGTTTATGAGCAATAGTACTAGTGATCCCTTGTGAACAAGTACACTTTTAATATGTTTATTATTATTATTATTACATAATATCATACTACTATAATATTATTTGATTATTTTTAATATAATATTATTTTATTATAATTTATAATTTTAGTTTTAACAAGAGCAATTATTACGGAAATAACATACTTAAGAATATACTTAAGTGTGAACTGAATGTAATGATTTCAGACACTTAATTGCATGTTATTTATATAACAAAGAAATTAAAATACATTATAGTTTAAATTTATATTAAATGAAATTAGTTGCTTTTTTGGCCCACTTAAGTGGGACTTAAGTACATCTTTTTATATAATTCCATAATTATTTCTATTGTCATTGAAATATGTTTTTTTATATATATTTTGAAATATATTAAAATATATTTTAACGTAATTTCTATTAAAGTTGTGTTTTTAATTTCACATTTGCAATTTAGTATATTCTAAATATGTTAATTTTAAATGTATTATCGAATATCAGTTACAATTATAATAAAGAACTTTGCTTTAGTATGTTAGTCAACACATCAAAATAAGTGTACTTCTTTAAAGCATGACAAATTATTATTAAAACAATGATTTAAAATGTATTTTAAATTTCAATATGTATTGTTACATTATTACAAAGTGCACTTCTAAAAGTGATTCATTGTGTTTAAAAAAAGAGTCAAAAAACTGGGGAAAAAAGGTGTAGAAACAATTTTCACGCAGAAATTACTAGTACATTTCACAAACAATTACAAATAAATAGCAATTAACACAGAGGGGGTTGTTGTACACATCAGTGTACTTAGCGTACACTGATGAACTGTGAATATTTTATTTTATTTTCATTATTTTTGTTACTTTGCCTACCTAGACAGCTTTTTTGGCCATGAATATGCCTATGATATCCTATAATGCTATATAGCTAGGCTACATAAGACCATTAATAATTTTTATGTGAATATATAATATATACTGTATATATAAATATATCCACCTGTTCAGATGTAATGCTCACATAAAACTAAATTATGAACTGTTTCACAAGTAAACACAGAAAATATAAAATGCTACAAATGTCCCTTTAAGTAGCAATAGCAGCGAAGGATAGGAAGAAGACAGAGATGTAATCAGATGAGAAGAGAGAGAGAGAGTGAAAGGGAGTGATCGAATACAGCAGGTACACAGTGTGTGCGTGTGTGTGTGTGCGTGCGTGCGTGCGTGCGTGTGTGTGTGTGTGTGTGTTTGGACAGCTGCTTTTCCTGAGTTTAGCAGCTCTATTCAGACTGGAGTTTACTCAGCTCGACCATAACAGCAAACAGAGTATGAGCGAATAATGGAGCACGCATACAAAAGACAACACACAAATGCGCGCACGCACACACACACACGCACACACACATACACATGCACACATGTCTGGTTTGCTATCCTTGTGGGGACTCTCCATAGGCGTAATGGTTTTTCTACTGTACAGACCATATATTCTATTGCCCTACACCAACCCTACCCCTAAACCTACCTCTCATTTTTAGATTTTCAAAAAACTTCATTCTGTGTGATTTATTAGCTTGTTTACCTGTGGGGACCTCAATTTAGGTCCCCACCGTGACATGAGTCCTCACCAGAATAGAAAAACGGGTACACACGCACACACACGCACGCACACGCACGCATACACACACACATACACACACACACACACACTGTGCTACACTTGCTTTACACTTCAAAATAAAACCTTAGCTTCAGCAAATAACTTACCAAGAGCTATTTGTGGCTGTATAAGGTTCTTGAGTTGAGCTATACAGTCTTTTAGAGACTTTGTAAGTTCTCCAGATCTTAAAGCACTAAAACAGATGGTTTTCTAAAGATCATATGCTTAAAAATGTTCTCCTATGACATACATTCTCCTAAAGCCCTTGCTGGAAGCTTCATTTTAAGCATCTATTAGGAAATAGAAGTGCCTAGAAGCTGATTAGAGGGTAATTTCTTACAGACCAGAACAGATCTTAGCTCTAAATATGGTCTCTCAGAAGTCCAGGTTTTGTGTAGGTAGTAGAAGAAACCCTGGCTGCAGTATCGGGCCGCATTATCAAAGCCAGATCTGACCACAGGACTGAATGAGTCCATTCTCTCTCAGCTTCTTATTGGCTGCGGTTCAAATCCCAGTGCTGAGCAACCCTGCTGGGCAACATTATTGGGTATCACAGGCATATTCATGCTCAAAAATGCTGTATAGGTAGGCAAACTAACAAAAATAAATAAAATATGTAGGAAAAAAATTTAGAAAATTAAGCAGAGTGCAAAAAATCCTTTTCACTACTATAGTGCAATAAATAAATAAATTAGTTAATTAATTAATCAATCAATTGTGACAAATTGTACATATGCATCATTTGAAAGTGTTACTTACTGAACTTAAAAAAAAATACTAATGAAATAATGAGAAAGATGTTTTTGCAACAAAGCAGTGATAAACTTTGGGGAAAATGTGCTGAATTTGCATCAAAATAATAATAAAAAAGAATGTTAAAACATTAATGCTAAAATTAATGAGGTATATTAATAAAATAATACAGAAAATTAATACAAATTATGAATGGTCTTATACAGTATATCCTAGCTAGATAATATTAAACTAAACTACACTAAACTAAAGTAATGAGAACAACGTTTTTGCATTAAAGCAATTATAAACTTTGGGGGAAATGTGTTAAAATGCCATGAAAATAGTAAACAATTATGTTAATAGAATAATGTTAAAATTAGCATTTATTATATTATTAAAAATTAATACAGAAAATGTATATTGAAAATTAATTAAAAAAAATATTAATGGTCTTATATAGTCTAGATAGCAATATTGGGCATCATAGGCAAATTAATGCCCAAAATGCTGTACATATAATTATTAGGCAAACTAAACGAAATGAAACAAAATGAAATGTATATACAGGTGCATCTCAATAAATTAGAATGTTACTACTTCAGTCTGTGTGCATTGAATTTATTTAATACACGAGTTTCACAATTTGAGTTGAATTACTGAAATAAATGAACTTTTCCACGACATTCTAATTTATTGAGATGCACCTGTATATAGGGCATATTCAAGATCAAAAGTGCCATCTTAAAATAATAATAAAAAAAATAAATAAAATATTTGACTGAAGCCATATATAGGGACCAGATACTTGTGGCTAAGCAATCACCTAGCAACCACATATCAATGTGCTAAAAACTACTTTGAACACCTTAGCAACTGCATGGCAACACCCTGGCAACAAGCCACAGCAGGTTTAAATGGGCAAACACTACTCAAATTTTCAGAAAAAAAAAATACATACATATATACAGTATATATATATATATATATATATAGTTACATACTTTTCCACCCTTACTAACTTAGTAACCAATCGTTGACCTAACACTCCTTTCCCCTAAATCTGAAGCAGTTTAATGAGGCTCTCTCCTCATCTGGCCCGTTTCCATGTTGTGTTTTTTTTCTGATTTAAAGCAGACGTCGCTGTTTAGCAGCTCAGCGGGGCTCTATTCGCTGCTAAAGTGAGCGATCTGACAATATATCCAGAGCTGCAGTAACGCGGCTGCTAATTGCTGTCTAGGGCTTGCAGCTGCTTGGCTTGAACACAGACCAATCAGAAAGAAGCCAGCACATGATTGACAGGAGGATATTGCAACTACCCCCACCTCCCGACGCATCCCATTGGCTCACACAAAGAACACAGGGTTTATTTTACATGAGGAGCATCTGTGCAAACCAATAAAGCCTGGTAGAAGCACATGAGTGGCGAGCCAGATTTTCATCAAGATCTATAGCGTTTGTTAATCTCTGGCTTAACGCAGATGTCAAAAGGCCAGCGCGGCCTCCGGAGCAGATGTGCCGGCCATTGTTGTCCAGTATACACCATATGAACTACTTCTGGACAGAATCAAAGTGAAGAGATCATGACGGAGAGTTAATTAAGTGGACGCTACTTGAAGTGAAGAGCTCTTGCTTAGGCTCCGTTCCTAAAAAACTAGTGAGCTGCCTAGCTGTTTATTGCCTACATAGGGAGCATAATAACCCAAAAAGAGCTACATGAAAGCTCTACATACTGTAGGCAGCGACTTTGTGAGTTATGCAAAAGCAAAGTGCTCCAGCAGAAATAATGTATTACTATGCAATAAAAAGTAATACTCTAATAAGTTTAGAAATATACATTTCTTTCAATATTTATTGTTCAAAAGCAGCTTTACAGGAAGAAAAGAAAAAATTACATGTTATATACATACATACAAATGTACACATTATATATGTGTGTGTATTATGTATATTAATATGTACAATAAATTAATTCTAATTTTATTATATGGGCTAATTCAATATACATACCAATAAAAATTATATATAATATAAATAAAATATAAAAATAGAAATGTTAAGAATACAATAAAATTATAAATAATGTATTATACATATTGTACATATAATAATGTGCATAAACATTATGTACATATAAACACACATACATATAAAATATATGCAATACAGAAATAGAATTAGAAGTATGAAATAAGATTATTTATATGTATGTATGTGTGTGTGTGTATACAGTATGTATATATCAAAATAGAATAGGCTCCTTCAATATAGGTATCAATAGCAAGTATAAATTGGAATTATATAGAAAATAAATAGAAAATATATAAACAGAATTTTAAGAATATCATAAAATTATAAATAACATTACACATTTACACATTACACACATTATATATATATATATGTGTGTGTGTATGTATTAACATGCATATTAACATGCATATTAATATGTATAACAAATGTATAACTTATATTAAGTAAATATTATAATTATTATAAGTATAGAATGAAATTATATCTTATGAAGTATCTTTATAATCAACATGAGCTCATGCATTCTGCAATTGCCTGAAAAGCATAGATGCAATTATGACTCTGAATATGGATGAAAGAAGACAATATCTCAGAAGGATAATTATGCCTCCCATGTGGAACCGTCTTGGCATTTATAATGCCTTAAGATGCTGTCTAGGTAGGCAGCTCACTAGGCTTTTGGAACAGAGCCCCAGTTTAGCACCCATGAGGTTACAGCACTGAAACACAAACGTTAAATAAGGGTGAGTCTTTGCCTGCGGCTGGATAAACTCACAGTCCGGTTTTAAATTACCGCTGACCCTCGTGCTCGGCCCAGAGAGACTAAACAAACAGTAATATGGGGCGTTTTGAAGAGGAGGTCCTCGAGCATGTGAAAGGAGGACTGCGCTGGAGACTATTTGACAAGGGCCCTTAATCTGTGGGCGACCCAGCTGAGAGATTACAGCGAGTCTCGAGTGCCTCACCTCGACCCAGATCAATCCCTCTTAGAGGAGCTGTAGCCACATCTGAGAGTGATGCTGGATCAGTGTGTGTGTGTTTTCCCACCATTTTACGGACCTTTGGCTGTGCAAAGGGATGTTTGTTTGAGTTTTAATTAGCACTGGTAATCCTTAGATTATTAGACCTGAGGTCTGGAATGTTTACTCGGCCAAAGCCTGTGAAATATCTGGCTAATTAATTATTGATGCCTTAAAATTCCTCATTCATTTGATTCTACCTTAAAAAAAAATACCTCATCTCCTAAATGTCGACAAACATCTGCATCATAAATCTAACAGTCTCTAATAACTAGCTAGACTGGATAATTGACCATTGACCCAGGCAACGAAATGCATGCATTAACATGAGATGTTTATGCTTAGAATACAAAGAAAAATAAATACATCTCTGCAAAAAAATTTAAAATAAATAATACAATATATAATATAATATAATATTATACAATTTACTAATTATCAAAACATATTAATATATATTTTTATGTTAATAGCAGTTTTTCTTCTCAAATAAATGTATCTACTGGAAAACGAGACAAAAATATTGACTTAGAATATATATATATATATATATATATATAAACTAAAAATATTGATTTAGAAAAAGCCTTTTTATTCCTACATAATTATTTTTTAACAAAATAATTTTAAGCTCAAATCAACATTTCATGTCTATTTTATATATATTTGGCAAGATAATCTGTACAATGTACTGTACACCATTACTGACTGTACATTATTTCTTACTTATTTGACTTCAAAAGTAACATCAACATCTTCATATTCTTCTTCTTTAAAAACACATGAACAGACATGTATCCCACTAATGCACTATTATTTTCGAACACTGAAAAAGTTCAAATTCCCAATCTATTTGTCTGATTTGGTCTTCAGGCGGGAACACTGGAGCACAGACAGCGGAGAGCCAACTCTGTCTCAGCTTTAAGAGTAAATATTGGATCTGCGCTGACACGCTGACACTCAGACACTCGGCTCTGCCTCCACAACAAAAGACCCAAACGGAGCGCGGGCCATTGTCAGAGCGACACGTTTCCATAGCAGCGCTGGCACATTGTGGGATGTTGGATCCCGATGAAGGCTGAGCTGAGAGAGGATATGTATATAATTTAAACAAACAAATAGTTAAGCCATGCTAAATGTTCATAAGGGAATGCTGTGACCTGCAGTAAAGGTGCTTTACCCAAAACCAGCCCCTTTAGAATGAGGTGATTCACCTTACTAAGCAAATAGAGCAGACGCTCAGACAGTAAATGTGAAGATTCCCATAGTTTCGACCTCTCATCTGAACGCTCTGTTTGACACTCAGACACTCGGCTCTGCCTCCACAACAAAAGACCCAAACGGAGCGCGGGCCATTGTCAGAGCGACACGTTTCCATAGCAGCGCTGGCACATTGTGGGATGTTGGATCCCGATGAAGGCTGAGCTGAGAGAGGCTGAATCCGGCAAACTGAAAGAAATAGGTTACAAGTCCAGTTCTGAGAATGTTTGTGGTTTGTGGCGCCTGTTACAGTAGAGTCAGTACAAGTTTTTTTTTAAAGAGTCAATTAAGGTTTTATGTAAAATGTATATACAATTAAATACAAATGTGCATCTCTACCACTGTATGTGCCATGACCAGCATTAGATACAGAAAATCTAAAGTTAAAACTAGATCTACAAAAAATAGACCTTCCATAGTT
>NW_015653018.1:367172-374420 GCF_001515625.1 Sinocyclocheilus rhinocerous | reverse complement strand
AAAAAAAAAAAAAAAAATATATATATATATATATATATATGTATATAATTTAAACAAACAAATAGTTAAGCCATGCTAAATGTTCATAAGGGAATGCTGTGACCTGCAGTAAAGGTGCTTTACCCAAAACCAGCCCCTTTAGAATGAGGTGATTCACCTTACTAAGCAAATAGAGCAGACGCTCAGACAGTAAATGTGAAGATTCCCATAGTTTCGACCTCTCATCTGAACGCTCTGTTTGAAAAGGTGTGGCAGATCATAGACTCAGAAGTAAACGCCCACTGCTCTGATTGGCTAACAGTTGTGTATGTTTGACAGCCTACAGCCTTCATAGATGGATGCCGCTGCTGTGATTTAGGTTAAAAACACATAAATACTCAGCACATATCAAACGATCTGTAATACCAGACAGAGCAATAGTGATCACGTAATAAAAACAGGTACTCACACTTGTGTGGTGCGACATTACTGTTAGATCCAATATATTTGGCACAGGATCGTCTTTTAGATTCAGTCTTTCTGAAAATCCTGCGTCGAATTGTGTCTTGTTTGTAAACTAATCCGTGGCAAAATGAAGTGAACAAAGGACCGAGTTCTTACTGACGGAATTAAAAATAAACTTAATCCACTCCTAATGTTGGCATCAGAAGGAAGGCGATGCAAAGACTGTTTTTCCACAGCTTGGCTCTGAACAGCGTCTTGTTGTCTTCAGAGCATCTTTATCGTTTGATTTCCGCGTAGACCTGTGTTCGTCTCTCTCGTTATTTACACTAGTACAGGCGTCAAGCTGTCGTTTTGGCAGATCGGCTTCAATATAAGCTGTTTTTAGACTAACGAGAGAGTTTTGAGTTCTGAAACGTACAAGATGTTTCTATAGTTCGATGACCTCTTATATGTCACAAGATCAAGGGAATTTTGATTTCTCAGTTCATGACCCCTTTAAAGAAAAATACAAATGACAGAAACACACAACAAAATTACCAAATCTAATGAAAACAAAAAAATATAACTTAGTTATATTTATTAAAAATATAAGTTAATATTTATAGTTATATTTTTTATATATTTAAATATTTTAAATAGCATATTTTATATTTTTATATATTTATATATTTTATTTTACATCCTCTTCTTTTTTCTTTCACATATAGAGCTTCCTCTGATGATTCCAACCACATAAAAAGTTCTCAAAACCTCACAAACAAAAAAACAAATATGAATATGGTTTCTATAACAACAGTCTTTAACTAAAGCAAACAACACACAGTGACTTTGAAACATTAGATCAGGGTCAGACTCGTGGGTTTGAATGACATACTAAAGACTAACGAATAAAACTCTGTCTCTCTCCAACACACGCACTGTAACCCAGCGATACTCAGACACTATAAAGAACAAACCCTGAACAACAGTAAAGGAAGAACAAAACAGTGCTTTTGAAATATGCGCTGCGTGCCTAAGCATGCAAATTTTCTAATTGTATCTGCTGATAGGGATTTCTCAAGACTTGCTTCACATTTGAGTCGATCCCTGATGCGGCCAGTGTTCATCAGCAAACAGGTTGAGCTGAATTCCTCGTGCTGATCTCATTACTCAAACAGCACAACATCATGTTCTGGGTGTGTGTGTGTGTGTGTGTGTGTGTGTGTGTGTCACAACTCTGTGACTGTTCTTGAATGGCCCAGCCAGATCCCTGACTTAAACCCAATTGAGCATCTCTGGAGAGACCTAAAAATGGCTGTCCACCAACGTTTACCGTCCAACCTGACAGAACTGGAGAGGATCTGCAAGGAGGAATGGCGGAGGATCCCCAAATCCAGGTGTGAAAGACTTGTTGCATCTTTCCCAAAAAGACTCATGGCTGTATTAGATCAAATGGGTGCTTCTACTAAATACTGAGCATTTTTCAGTTTTTCTTTTTTAATAAATTTGCAAAAATGTCAACAATTCTGTGTTTTTCTGTCAATATGGGGTGCTGTGTGTACATTAATGAGGAAAAAAAATTAACTTAAATGATTTTAGCAAATGGCTGCAATATAACAAAGAGTGAAAAATTTAAGGGGGTCTGAATACTTTCCGTACCCACTGTATATAAAAAGCTAACTAAAACTTTTTCTTAAAACAGTTTAAAAAACAACCAACTAGCAACCACCCATAACACCCTAGCAACTGCATAGCAACACCCTGGCAAAGACCCAGAACAAAATTTCTCCAGAAAAGGTAACATTTAAAAATATATACAGTATAAAAAAAAGAGAAAGAGAGAAAGAAATAAAGAAAAAGAAAAAAAATCCCTTTTAAATATGGAAGATTGTTTCCTCCTCAATATATAAAAAAAGATTTAGAAATATTTTATATTAATTAAAACAAATGAATGAATTAATAAATAAATAACATTTTAAGATAAGAAGTTGCAATAACTTTAATATTTACCAGAAACATAAGTGAGATATAACTGTGTCTGCTCAATTATGAAACACACAGTAATTAAGTCAAAAACAGCTAAAATAAACACCAGCCATATCCAAATTTCCATCTCATTATGAAACATTTCTCATTAAATTCTTTCGAGATGCAGTTGTCTGCTATACTACCTGCATTCATTTTAAAGCTCTAAACTCTTACTGTACATCAACAATTTCACACAAATGATAAAACAGCCACCTAGCAACCACACATAACACTGTAGCAGCCGCATAACAACACCCTGGCAAACAACACCCTAACATGAACATGAACTTTAATTTTTTTTTTTTTTAAGGAACCCTGTTTCCATCGCAAAGTAAAAAAAAAAGAAAAGGAAAAAAAATGATAAAGTTTAAAATAAGAAATAAAATATTATATGAATAAATAAAATACATTACAATATAAAATAACATTTTGAGACATTTTATTTTATAAGAAATACAATTTTATAATATAAAAACAAAAAAATAAAGTAAAATCCTGAGAAAGTTTAAAATAAGAATTTAAATATTATATACAGTAAATCAATTTTAATATAAAGTAATATTTTGTGATTATTACGATAATATAATTCATCTTATTTGAGATAATATTTGAAATAAGAAATAAAATATGTAAATAAATAAAAAATAATTCAACATTAAAATACAAAATAACATTGAGTTTTTATATAAAATATGATATAAATAAACAAAAATAAAATAAACTATTTAACATTTAAATTAACATTTTGAGATAGAAAGCTCCAAATATAAAAATAAATTCATTAAAATATAAAGTAACATTGTGAGATATAAACTCACAATTATCTTTTGATTTATTTTTTACTCTGAGGGGGGGAACGGCTTCCATACCTGAGGAACTGAATAAGAGATGAAGTTGGTATTTACAGGAAACATAACAGAGACATAAGTGAGTCTGCTCAACAAACATAAAGACCAGCCGTATGCAAATATCCAGCACAAAGCCCGACAGCACAGACCCATCGATCACACTTGACGTCGTCCTGTCCTCAGCTCAATGAGTAAAGATTCATCAAAACACACTGCAGCTCTGAACACACGGCTCCTTCAGGCAGGATCAGTATCAGGCCTCGCGTCCTCAGAGCATTCCCATCTTCCCATCGGCCTCAGGCTACACGCAGAACTGGTTGCAGGTGTTTGACACCCACAGTCTCTCTGTCTTTCTCTCTTTCTCTCCCTCCGGCAGTCGTTCACCTGCTCCACCCACAACATTCACAGTTCACACATAGAGATTCATGTCTAAATGACTCCCATGGGCAGAGCCGGCCCACAAAACAGTGCTTTTGAAATATGCGCTGCGTGCCTAAGCATGCAAATTTTCTAATTGTATCTGCTGATAGGGATTTCTCAAGACTTGCTTCACATTTGAGTCGATCCCTGATGCGGCCAGTGTTCATCAGCAAACAGGTTGAGCTGAATTCCTCGTGCTGATCTCATTACTCAAACAGCACAACATCATGTTCTGGGTGTGTGTGTGTGTGTGTGTGTGTGTGTGTGTGTCCAACCGACACTGTTTACGTCACAAAAACAGTCAGACTTCAAAGAGTGCAATGAAAAACCACTGCAGTGCTGCAAACTCCAACTCATAGGAATGAAAAAGATCTCAATAATAACTCTGTTGTTTTTCCAATATACAGTGGGTACGGAAAGTATTCAGACCCCCTTAAATTTTTCACTCTTTGTTATATTGCAGCCATTTGCTAAAATCATTTAAGTTAATTTTTTTTCCTCATTAATGTACACACAGCACCCCATATGTCGTCCACCTCCTCCACCCACAACATTCACAGTTCACACATAGAGATTCATGTCTAAATGACTCCCATGGGCAGAGCCGGCCCGACCTAATAAGCGATATAAGCGGTTGCATAGGGCCCCGTGGCCTCCAGGGGGCCCCATGCCATGCTCGATAATTATAACTTTGATAAAGTTTCAGTCTCGTGTGTTAATGTTTGAAAATGATTTCAAACTTTAACACAATTCCATGTTTACATTAAAACATCCAGACAATTCCACCTGGTAAAGATACTCGGAGACAAGCAATATTAACTTCTCCATTGTATCAGATAAGTCTATATCTTCATATATAAATCTATATGTTCTCGATTATAGATCAGAGATCGTAGTACAAGCAGGGTGTGACGGTTGGTCGGTATTAGCCCCGCCCCGCCTCCACTGTGATTGGTCAGCTGACTAAAAAGTGACAGTGATGAGCGCTACGTTTTACCCACAGTTGAACATTCTTCAACTCTTCAACCAGCGCTCGGCACGCTCCTGGCGTTTTAAAAACTGCTCCCATTGAAAACAATTGAAAAAATACGCTAGCCTCGGGAAAAAACGCTTTAGTGGCCTGATGACAGGAGGTGGCGCTTTAAGAACAGCAGCAGAAATACACCGTTACCATGGTTACGCCTCCACACGTTACCATGGTTACCCCAGTACACAAAGCAGCGCCGCGCAAGCGCAACTTCTGACACCCGCTTGTTCGATTTGTCAAGTAGGACAAAGGAAGTCAAACAGTATTTACATGTTTTCAAACAGCCATTCAGATTTTTTTCAACACTTTGGTGTTTATCAACTAACACAAATATTCAAACATTTGTTTACACTTATACATTTTTGCATTTTAATCAGGAATAAAACATGCCAGCTTAGAAAATATATTATTCTGTATTATTATTATTGATAATAATAATAAATTATTCTGTTTAATTTTCATAATCCAGGTGTTCTAGCATTAATCTCACTAAATTTTCATACATTTTTCTGAAAGCAATGGTTAAGCTTTTAAATTTTTAACAGTTTTAAATAATTGTTAAAAGTGCTTAATAAATAAATATATTCATATTTATGTATTGAAAGATAAATACTGAGTAGATACTGATTAAGACTGATTAAGTTTTTTACAACAGGGTTATCAGGCCTATAGTTAACTAAAATAAAAAAAAAATAATAAAAAAAATGTTACTTGAAATAAAATACTTATACTGTTTTATTTTAGCTAGTTGACAAGGCAACATTTCCCATTTTCATTTAGTTTATCTTGATGTTCTAAAATAACTAACACTAAAACTGAAATAACATGTAATAACTATATAGACTAAATAATTTAAATCAACAAAACTAATAAAAACAACAAAAACAAACAATAACATTACATATTAATTAAATTAAATATAAAAATAATTCAATATATTAACAAAAACTATAATAGCACCTGAATGATGCTAAAATAACATTCCTTTACAATAAAGTGTCAGTGTAAGATGTATACGATGGGGGTTTGGGGGGGCCCTCTTTTGAAAATCTGCTTAGGGCCCCCAAAATGCTAGGGCCGGCCCTGCCCATCATGGGTGACCCTCACCACCTCTTAGCTTTAAAGAAAACCGTGATGTTAATGTTTATAATATCTTCATATCTTGATCTGATCAGAGCTGGGCAAGAACATAGTTCAAATTCTGCGATGATACAAGCAGATCCAGCATTTGAGATTTGCTGTATATATGCATGTTATTTTTCATTTTTATTTTTATATTTTCTGTTCTCACTGTAATGTTACTTAGCTTTAGTCTTTTGTGTTTTTGTCATTTTTTGTTAAATTTAAAATATAAAGTAACATTTTTATATAGTTTAAAATAAGCAATAAATTAGTGTATACAGTAAATAAATAAAATAGAAATAAAATATAAAATATTTTTATATAGTTTAAAATAAGAAATAAAATATTATATACAGTAGAAATAAGAAATAAATATTATACAAAAAATATATTAATTAAAATATAAAGTAACATTTCAAAATATTTAAGATAAGAAATAAAATATTATACAAATAAAAAATACATGAAATAATTTAAAATATAAAGTAACATTTTGAGATATGATTACATATTTTTACTCTGAGGCATTTTCATTGTGATTTTAAAGTTTTAATAATTTTATTGTGTTTTTTGTCAAAATTAAAATATAAAGTAACATTTTGAAAATGTATTCGTTTTTTTAATATATATATGTATACCTATATAGATTTTATTAACTGTAATTTCAGTTTTAGTTATTTTAGTACATCAACTCAACGGCAATAATAAAATAAAAGTTTTACCTTTTTAAAAAAAATAAAAACATTTACTTTAAGTTAATATTTGATTCTTTTCAAGTAATGCAAATGTTTTAGTTTTAGCTTTAATTTAATAACCCTAAATTTAGGGTCTGACATCCGCAAGTATACTGTATGCAGATAAAGTTGGACTTACATAACTTTATATAAAGAGCTGTACGATAATACTGTAGTTAAATTTTACTTTAAAAAATCAGGCAGTTGAGATTTGCTATATAGTATATCGCTTTTTGTGAATATACTGTATGAAAGCGGATAAAGTTGGATGCAATATATATCAAGCGAGCTGTGCTAAAATACACTGTACATTTTTGCAATGACATAAACAATAATCCTGCTCAGATTTGTTATATGTGACTAACTTTATATAAAGAGCTGTACGATAATACTGTAGTTAAATTTTACTTTAAAAAATCAGGCAGTTGAGATTTGCTATATAGTATATCGCTTTTTGTGAATATACTGTATGAAAGCGGATAAAGTTGGATGCAATATATATCAAGCGAGCTGTGCTAAAATACACTGTACATTTTTGCAATGACATAAACAATAATCCAGCTCAGATTTGTTATATGTGACCCTGCACCACAAAAGCAGTCTTAAGTCGCTGGAGTATATTTGTAGCAATAGCCAAAAATACATT
>NW_015653018.1:366310-367162 GCF_001515625.1 Sinocyclocheilus rhinocerous | reverse complement strand
AAATATATCAAAACGGAATTTTTGCTGAGTAATAGGCATTGCTAAGAACTTCATTTGGACAACTTTAAAGATGATTTTCTCAATATTTGGATTTTTTTGCACCCTCAGATTCCAGATTTTCAAATAGTTGTATCTCGACCAAATATTGTCCTATCCTAACAAACCATACATCAATGGAAAGCTTATTTATTCAGCCTTTTCAGACGATGTATAAATCTCAGTTTCGAAAAATTGACACTTAAGACTGGTTTTGTGCTCCAGGGTCACATATAGTATATACTGAGTGTGCTGTGTGTTTGCAAATAAAGGTTGATACAGTATATCCAACTTTATATAGAGCTGTGCAATAAAATAGTTTTTATATGTTTGTGACGATATAAACAATCACGCAGCCGAGATTTGCTATCTAGTGTGTATTGAGCATCCCTTTAGTTTAGTCCCATCAAAAGCTGAGACACACACACACACACATTCATTCCCGCATTAACTATCAGCCACAAACTGAGTGACAGGAGCTTCACTGTGTCTTTATCCGTGTCTGTTCTCTGTGCCAGGGCTTCTTTTGTGTGGTATTAAACTAAAACCACAACCAAAACTGAAATAAAGTAAAATATTAAAACACTTAAACTGATTTTATTTTTTCTTGTTGCCAAGGCAACATTTGTTATTTTAACTTGATAACACTTTGTAATAAGATTCCATTAGTCTAAATTAAATCTTAATGTTAATTTCAACAATTACTAATGCATTATTAAATTCAAAAGTTGTATCTGTTAATATTATTTAATGGACCTGAGATAATATGAACTAACAATGAACAGCTGTATTTTTATTAACTAACATTAACAAAGA
>NW_015653018.1:362802-365701 GCF_001515625.1 Sinocyclocheilus rhinocerous | reverse complement strand
TATATATATAAGGGGGGAAAACTATATATATATATATATATATAAAAAACAAGAATGTAACCAAATAATCCAGATTTGGGGGATCAAAAGTAAAATATTAAGAATTGCACAAAAATATAAATTGCACACATTTGCATACTCCTTTTGTCTTATAAGTTTATAAAGTGCTGGCAGAATTCATACAAATGTAACAGATAAAAGATCCTTTTTTTAGTACTGCCCTTTAGAAGCTACTTCAGAAACTTTTGAACATGAACATAAGATTTGTGTCAATTATTATTTTGTCTTGTGTAATATATGTACATAAAATGTACATTACATGTACTATTATTATTATTATTATTATTATTATTATTATTATTATCACAATAAAACAAATCACCAAGTAATGTAGCATATGGTAACTGTTGAATAAAGCTTGAAGTTATGTTGATACTGAATGTTTTGACTGACAATCAAAAAAGATCCATATTGTATTTTTTGACAGTCAACAAAACTGTGCGACATCTGAACTCTCTGTTTGACTGTATGTGCTCAGAACCTGATAACATACTGTAAACAACATGCCATTTTTGGCATCTGCCGCACTGTCCTTTCATCAAAAGCGATCAGCACATTTTATCATATCAACTGCTAGACGGGATATAGTCCCGATATAGTCTTCCAATAGTCCAAAGACTATTGGAAGTAAGTTTCACAAGAAAATAATTCCGTATGTGCCATTTCTTTCTAATTATTTGTGAATTTTACTTGCAACTTCTGAGTGAAAATGCTTCAAAGTTAATCCTACAGCAGTTTTTCTCCTCAGCAAGAAAGCAGAGCACACTCACAGCACTGTTTCCATACGTGGCTCTTTTGAACAGAGATTGGAAGTGAATATAATTGTGGTGGGGGTCATAATCCGTGCGATGAAAAGCTGGGAATGAAAACACGCGACAGGGGCCAAAAGGAATCTCAGTCCGGCCGCCTCCGTGCACAATATGGGCTCTCATACAGCGGGGCCGGGGCCATAAACCACACTGCGTTATTCACTGCGCTCTTAACACCCACAGACCTAATAAAAGATGACTGTCTGTGCCTCTCTCACTCTCCTCTTCTGCCTCGTACTGTTATTTTCTCCATTTATACTGTTCTGGCAAATGCATGTGATTTTGAACACACTGCTCTGATGTTCCCGTTTCTATGCTCTCAAAACAGAACGGAGCAATAATTCAGCTGCCATCATGCTTTACATTACAGCTCTGGATCCTGAACCAATGTCTCTAACAGGTTTGAAGACCAGGATGAGTTTTCTATGCACTCTTTTATCAGATCAGATTTAGACTGAATGGAAGCCATGTGCTAAAATGAACTCGTCTTCAGAAACTGTAAAAATCTATGCATTAAATAGAAGTGTTTAGGTGTAATGAGAGAGCGACGCTTTATTTCAGTGTATCTAGGGGTGAAATTCACCTGGCACACGCTCACACACACACACACATCTGTTAAGGATTTGTGGATGTGAACGCTGCCCGGCTCCGAGAAGACTCAGTCTCTTTGAGTCTGTTTTTCACTCAACTCACTCCAGTTGTCATAACCACTCAAATTCATGCAAGTACCACCAGCAAAAAGGAAAAGGAAAAATTAGACAGATATTCAAAAGAGGAGAAGAACTCAAGTAGAGGGACAGACAAAAATAGGGCTTATACTTCTTAAAGGGGTCATACGATGTGATTTCAATTTTTCCTTTCTCTTTGGAGTGTTACAAGCTCTTGGTGCATAAAGAAGATCTGTAAAGTTGCAAAGACTAAAGTCTCAAATCCAAAGAGATATTCTTTATAAAAGTTAAGAGTCAACCACGCCTACCTAAAACGGCTCGTTCTAACACTGTAGGCCGCCGTGTGTGACGCTGTTTTGTTGTGAAAGTGAAACTACTTTGTTTGGCCTTCCAAAAGAGGACGATATCCGCTTCGTCATGACTGGAGCTGATCCATTCTGGTCGCTGAGGAAATACATCAACTTCGTGCTGTAGATCACCGGATCGGCTTTCACCGTGGACGAAGCGGAGTCCAGCCCGGGGTCGTCACATGTGGTTGGCTGCCGCAAGCCCGCCGGACGCTCCTTCATCAAACCTGCAGGCCGCGCCATTCTCAAGCCCACCGGCTGTTCCTCACTCTAGCCCGCCGTGTGTGACGCTGTGTGTTTCGTTGTGAAAGCGAAACTACTTTGTTTGGCCTTCCAAAGGAGGACACGACTAGAAATCAGTGGTTAAGTTGTATTTACAACACTGTTCCAGAACACTTCAACCCAAATATTCAGATGTGTGCAGCACATTTTATATATATATATATATATACACACACACACACACACACTACTCTTTCAGATTTTTTAAGCAAGGATGCATTTAATTGATCAAAAGTGACAGTAAAGATTTATAATGCTGCAAAAGATTTCTATTTCAAAGAAATGCTGTTTTTAATTTTCTACTCATCAACGAATTCTGAACAAAAAATGTATCACGGTTTCTACAAAAAAATATTAAGCAGAATAACTGTTTTCGACATCAATAATAATAAAAAAAAGTTACTGAATGATTTTTATATTATTATTATAATATGAAACATATTGTCACGAATCTGGTCAATCACGAGTGATTCATGAGGGTCCTCGTTCGTCTCTAAGTGATTTTTTGGACTATGCTCTATTATCTGTTGGTTCAGCGTTCACTGTGGATATCGCGGAGGAACGCGACCCCGCACTCACTCGTGTAATGGCGGCCGCACTAGAGCACGCTCACAAAATGGCGGCGACAGCACTAGAGCACGCTCACAAAATGGCGGCGACAGCGGAGCCTGATCGCAAAAAGGCGGACACAACAGCGCCCCGTTATGTCACAGCTGCCAATCCTGAGTCAAAT
>NW_015653018.1:361227-361530 GCF_001515625.1 Sinocyclocheilus rhinocerous | reverse complement strand
GCTTTTTGGTGTGTTTGGGCTGCATACACCACCACAGAACTCCCAGAGGCGGCGGCGCCCACTATTAGGTCTCCAGAGTTGGCGGCTGAAGCTGCAGAATCTCCTGAGGTAGTGGTGTTCGCTGCTGTGTTCCCCGAGGCGATGGCGCCCGCTACAGTTTCTGTTCCTGAACTAATTCCCCTGTCTGAAGTGTTTCCCCTGATGAGGATCGCTTTTTGGTGTGTTTGGGCTGCATACACCACTACAGAACTCCCAGAGGCGGCGGCGCCCACTATTAGGTCTCCAGAGTTGGCGGCTGAAGCT
>NW_015653018.1:359753-360843 GCF_001515625.1 Sinocyclocheilus rhinocerous | reverse complement strand
TCCCTCTCGTCTTGCCCTATTCTGATTCTGTTTGCCCCTGCCTGGACCTTTGCATTGTTCTTGGATTTACCCCTCTAGTTTCGCCCTGTTAATTCTGTTTGCCGATCGTAGACCCACGCTAGCCCTAGGAATATTCTTGTGTCTTGCCCTCTATATACCCTTTGCCATTATCTGACCCTTGCCTGTCTCTAACCATGTCTATGAATAAAGCCTTGCATTTGGATCCGCACGTCTCATGTCTCGTCAGCCCCGTAACACATATAATACATTATTGTGTAAAAATTATACATTTTCTCTTTATGTGTACATGTAACATCATATTCTTATTTCAACACAGCAAAAGGCTTCCTTTTCCATTATATGACCTTTTAAAACAGCTTTTTATAAAGCTAAAAAAAATTAAAAATCACATACGTTGGCACAATGACACGTTACAGACTGACAGACTCCTTATACAGCATGTACAGTATGACAGTAATGTCAAGAAGTGGAAACTCAGGCAAGTCTAACACGAGCACTGTGGCTCGAAAACAGGCCAACGAGGGAAACAGCTCGAAGCAGTTCTGCTCTCTCCCGTTCACAGGAAAACATTTCCATGTGGGAATGAAACTCTTAAGTGCAGTGCTGTTGTGAAAGGATGGATCTCTTACCCACGGCTCGCTGAAATGACACGGCTCTATCTGTTATTGGCATGAAAGAAGTAAATTGTCTGTTGAAAGATATCATAAAGCCGAACGGCGCTAACCATGGCAGACGCAGATGATAGCGCTTGCTCACTCAAATCTGATAAGAGTTTCATGCACACTTTATAAATTACCAGCACACACTCCTGCCCACAAATACACACTCCAGCACACACACAGAAGCATCACATAACATCATAATACACGTTATAGTATCAAAAAATATATATAGTAGAAACATTTAAAAATTATTTATTTAGATTTATTTATAGTTACTCACTAAAACAAAAACAAACAAAAAAAAAACACTAAAAAAATTATGATTTCATTTTCATTTAGTTTAACTAAAATAACTAATATATATATATATATATATATATATTTATATATACTGTATATATATAGAT
>NW_015653018.1:316494-359560 GCF_001515625.1 Sinocyclocheilus rhinocerous | reverse complement strand
ATTTACTCACTAAAACAAAAACAAACAAAAAAAAAACACTAAAAAAATTATGATTTCATTTTCATTTAGTCAGCTTTTCCTCACTAATATATATATATATATATATATATATATATATATACATATACTAAAAATGACAAATACACAGAACTAAAACTAACTACAATTATGAAATAAAAAATGAAAACAGAAAATATAAGAATAAAAACATTCAAAATATTTTTACAAAAACTATAGTAGTATCTAAAGATACAATTTGGCAGACATAATATAAATATTACAGGCAAAAATTGGAGATAAAAATGATACAAATGCACACACTTTCTTTTAACCTAAAAATAAATGAACATATAAATAAAACAAATTTAAAACATTATTTAGATTTATTTATAGTTACTTGCTAAAATTAAAAAATAAAAACAAAAATATAAAAAATACCTGAAATAACTGAAATAAAAATAAAATATTAAAAAGTTTTTTTATTTCAGCTAATTGCCAAGTCAACATTTCTCATTTTAATTTAGTTTAACTTTATGTACTAAAATAACTATACACACACACTTTGTTCACCTACAACTATCCTTTCTTGTTTGATCATTTTGCAATTTTGACACATTTTCCTCATACCTATACCAAAATTGCTGACAAAAATCACATATTCCAACACTTTAACAACAACAACAACAAAAAAACATGTTTGTTCTTTCTTTTTCTATCGTTTAGTCATTCTGAAGTGTTCTCAGAGCTGTCATTATTCTGTCTGTGTGTCGATCACACTGCTGCCTGAGGGACCCCGGCCTCACGTTGGGTCCAGATTAGAAAATGCCTGTGTCACGGCTGTAATGAACCCAGGAGACTAACCTCACTGCCAGCGCAAGCCTCCTCCTGCACGCGGCCCGAATGCGAGTCGCGAGAATCTAATCCTCAGAGCTATGCGTGCGATTCCCCGCTGCGTCAGGTGCAGACAGGTTCAATCGTGCTAACGGGAGCGAGAACGGCCCCTTTGTGCTCTCAGCGCTTTGAAGGAGCAAAATACGTGTTTGCTTTTAAGCTCCTCAGGTGTGAGAGATATGACATGGAAGCCAGGAATTCATTGATTTCACATTTCCCAGGATGCACTGCATGCATCAGAGTTATTGTTTGTGTACCTGTGCAGTAGTGATACACAGGCGTCAGTCAGGTCAGTGTCTCTACTTTTGTCACACTGCTCCTGGAGACATGCCGTATACGAGGGCCAGACAGACAGAGCCGTTCAGTGGGGTCTGAATGAAATTACGGGCATTCGTCTCCTCACTAGTGAGCAGTTTATGCAAATGAGCCACCGCTGGGTTATTGCAAGAGGAATATCAATGGAGTAATTACTGTTACATGACAGGCCGATGTCTTTCCCCCGAATCACTGTCTCTCTCTCTCTCTCTCACACACACACACACACACACACACACAAAGAGGCAGAGAGTTAATAAAGAGAGTGTCTGGGAGGAAGAGCTTCCCCGAGGGCCACAGACATCTGAACACTGCTAAATGGCTGCTTGGGTTCCTACCAGGAGCCCACAGCACAGATAAAATGATTGAAGAGCACAGAAAGAAAAGAAAAGAAAAGAAAAGAAAAGAAAAGAGAAAAAAAGGAATGCAAAGAAAAAAGCTAAAGTATAAAAAAGAAAGGGAAAGAAAAAGAAGAAGGAAAAAGAATAAAAAATGAAAGAAATTAAATTAAAAGAAAAAAAAGAGATTACAGAGAAAAGAAAAAGAGAGAACAATCTAATGATTGATAGAACAATAGATAGAATGATCTAACGATAGCTAGAACGATAGAACTATAGAATGATAAATAGAACAGAACGAAAGAATGACAGACAGACAGACAGACAGATAGATAGATAGATAGATAGATAGATAGATAATTGTCATCTTTATGTTTCTTACAGCACACAGCCCATGTTTGTGTTGTTGTCTTTTGCCTGTGCGCTTGTGTGAGTCTGGGTGAGTAAGAGTCTGTGTGTGTGTGTGTGTGTGTGTGTGTAACCTTTCCTGAAGATGTAACTCAGAGATCTGATGTCCCCCCGGATACTGACTGCACACCCACCAGCTAATATTACCTCCATCTGCAGTGTCATAGAGTACACGCACTCACTCACACACTCACACACGCACTCACTCACTCACTCACACTCACTCACACACTTACTCCTCACTCACACACTCACTCCTCACTCCTCACTCACTCATTCACTCACACTCACTCACACACTTACTCCTCACTCACACACTCACTCCTCACTCCTCACTCACTCATTCACTCACACTCACTCACACACTTACTCCTCACTCACACACTCACTCCTCACTCCTCACTCACTCATTCACTCACACTCACTCACACACTTACTCCTCACTCACACACTCACTCCTCACTCCTCACTCACTCATTCACTCACACTCACTCACACACTTACTCCTCACTCACACACTCACTCCTCACTCCTCACTCACTCATTCACTCACACTCACTCACACACTTACTCCTCACTCACACACTCACTCCTCACTCCTCACTCACTCATTCACTCACACTCACTCACACACTTACTCCTCACTCACACACTCACTCCTCACTCCTCACTCACTCATTCACTCACACTCACTCACACACTTACTCCTCACTCACACACTCACTCCTCACTCCTCACTCACTCATTCACTCACACTCACTCACACACTTACTCCTCACTCACACACTCACTCCTCACTCCTCACTCACTCATTCACTCACACTCACTCACACACTTACTCCTCACTCACACACTCACTCCTCACTCCTCACTCACTCATTCACTCACACTCACTCACACACTTACTCCTCACTCACACACTCACTCCTCACTCCTCACTCACTCATTCACTCACACTCACTCACACACTTACTCCTCACTCACACACTCACTCCTCACTCACTCACACACTCACTCACACACACTCACTCACACACACTCACTCACTCGCTCACACACACTCACTCACTCACTCACTCGCTATAAAGTGTCGTGTCTCCCATGAGCCCTAGGTGACAAATTTTCCTTGTCAAATCTCAGCACTCTGGAGCGAAGCGTTCATCTGACACTACAACAACAAACATATTTAAACCATCAGACTGACTGTAAAGATGCACTGTAGACCGACTTCTGTGTCATATGTTTACTTTCTCTTCAGATATCAAATAATATCATAAAATAATATGTTATAAATTCGTTTTTGAACAGAAGTACAATAATACCATTCACACTATATATTTATATATACATATATAGTCAAATATATATGAATATGTGAATGATTATGAGCTTACCTACAGGCATTTAAAAAAAACATATGTTTAATGTATAAAAAGCAAGTTAGACATCAAAAATGTCTGGAAAACACAAGTCTTTTCTCATGACATTTCTCTTTCTCTGTCCCGGTTTCGAGTCTGGATCTCATTGGTGCTTTGGTGATAAAAATAATTAATCCAACAAATGTTATTTTTCTCCAAAACATGCTCTCCCACTCGGAGGTGCCCCATAAATCCGCGCGGTACTGTCAGGCGGGCTGCTGTTTGTGTGTCTTTCACACACTCACTCTGATGAGACTTTGATCCTTAAAGCCCTTATGAATCTAGCACATAAACGGCTGTTTCTCCCGGACACTTTAAGTGCTGCTCTGCCCCGCTCTAGACGTCGGGACGGAAGTCCCATCGGGGGGGAGAGTCTGCGGAGGCTCAGCTGTCTGTCGAGGAGGATGTTTACGGACGCTTGCATTTCACTCATTTTCACTCATTGTCTGAAAACTATTTGGATTTGTTTAGTTTTATAAACCGATAGCCTTTATTAATTTCAGAAGACAAAAACATAATGTTATATAGTCAGTCATATATAAAAAATGTCAAAAATTAAAATCCAAAACACACAAGTGTTCATGAATAATGTGGAAATGTGCTTAGTTTAAATTTATTAATTTATAAATTAATTTATTAAAATAATGTCAAAATGCAAAAATATCCTAATAGTCCTAAAACTTTAAAAATGTTTTATATTCATATATAAAAACTTTATATTAAAGTAAGTATATATAAGTCTCTGCCAACAAACATGCAAATGACTCCAATAAACAACACATGTACATAATCATAGTATGTGTTAGACTGCCTTAAATACATGCTGATTTTAATAACTGTATTAAAGTCATTACTGTAATGCAGTAAAATATGATATTTTCATTGCATTTGGGGGGAAATGTGCTTAATAGTCATAAAAATAATGTCACTATGCAAAAACATTGTAAACGTTGTAAAAGTAAAAATAAAATCTGCTAACAAACATGCAAATGACTCCAATAAACAACTATGCATCAACTCTGCGGTTGGTATGTGGCATGGCAAGAAAATATCATGCGGTCACACTCCAACTCTATAACCCGTCTCACTGCGGCACGGCCACCGTTCTCACCCTAGCGCTGCCAGCAAAAAACACACTCACTCACTCACACACACACATGTCTGGTTTGCTATCCTTGTGGGGACGCTCCATAGGCGTAATGGTTTTTCTACTGTACAGACCGTATTTTCTATTGTCCTACACCAACCCTACCCCTAAACCTACCCCTCACAGGAAACTTTCTGCATTTTTAGATTTTCAAAAAACTCCATTCTGTGTTATTTATTAGCTTGTTTACCCGTGGGGACCTCAATTTAGGTCCCCACCGTGACACGAGTCCCCATGAGTCTGTGTGTATTCACGGTTAAGTCCCCACCAGAATAGAAAAACAGGTACACACACACACACACACACAAATCTCTGACTGTCACAATGCAGGTCAAGAACATGCCCAGTGCATATTTCAAATGTGGAAAAAAAAAGAAAAAAAGAAAGAAAGAAATTATATTTTTCTTCAAGAAATATCCCATTTGTAGGACCTTTTTTTCATTTATTTTTTTACTGTTAAAATTCAATTTATTTATTTATTTTTAAATTTCATCACAATTAAAACATTTTCCCTTGAAATCTACCGCAAAGCAAAATTACTGCAATGCAAGACTAATGTATCGTAAAAGTAATATAATAAAAATAATGAATAATAAACTATACTTTTTAAAATAAATAAGAATAAAATACTTAAATTGTAAAGTATTTATACATAGTATGTTATTATATTTAAATTATGCTGACTTTAATAATTTTTTTTTTTTTAAATAACTGTTTATAAGTCATTTTTCTTACTGTAATGCAGTAAAATCTGGTATTGCAGTAATGATGAGAATTAATGAAAATCAACATAAAAAAAAACAAAAAACACTGAAGGCATTGAAGACTGAAAACAAATTTGTATTGCATTGCATTTGGGGGGAAATGTGTTTAATTGTCATAAAAATAACATCACAATAAAAATAAACAAACAAACAAATAAATAAATTAATTAACCGGCTTTATTTATTACGCTATTATTTATTTTTTTATACGACCACAAGAAGTTCTTAACAGGTTTCCAGAAAGGTCAAAGGCCAAATCTGACACATGAGCTTTTCCATTAAAAGTGATGCTGAATCAAACTGAACTGGACTGAGTATAAATACACTCAATTAAAACTAGAAACTAAAAATACCAAAACAAAGGCATCACACTAAGTGAGTAATACCAGTAATACTGAGAGTGGAACATTATCGAACATACTGCGATTTATAATGACTAGAAAGCACGTAAGAACAACAGCATAAAGCTGGGACTGACAGCACGAGGGGCGGAGGCTATAAACTACAGCGAGGTCAAAGGAAAATTGTTTTGGGAGACACAAGACAAGGAAGCAACTGGATACTTTATCAGCATAAAAAAAATAACAAAAGGAAATTTAATTATCCGTCTCGGGGAGCAAAGTTCAACCACAATGTCAAAGCTGTGGTGTTTATTCAGTCGAAAAATGGATCGATGTTGTATAGTCAATCAACGGGATGATCGCTGATGTGTAGATATTATTAATGAAGCCTGAAAAACCAGCCTTAGGAGGTTTGCTGGTCTTAGCTAGTTTGCAATAATGAGAATAGTCTTGTTTAGAGGGACTTCTGAGTGCATATCAGCATGGGTTTTAGAAATTTAAGACATCCGGAAGGAAAAAATGGGATAACAATAGGAGAAATTGGAAAAACGTTAACACACGGTCATGAGAAATTTCATGAAAGTTAGCATTTGAATTTGGAATGACAAAATGTGAATATGTAAATGAGAGAATGATAAAAGAATTAGATTTTTTTTGTTGAACTATCCCTTTAAATTTTGGGGGTTTAAATTTTCAAAAAAAGTGAAAATTTAAGGAATAAAGAACGCAATGAATAAAGAAAAAAATATTTAAAGAACTAACATTTTTGTAAAGTAATGCATTTGATCTATTTGCAAATAATATTTTTAACAGCTAAATGACTGTTCTAACCACAACTTATAAACACACTTGTCTAAGCCACACTTTTTACCACGTTCAGTGAATTTTCTGTAAACAGTATCAGTAATGCCCGCCTTCTCTGATTTGATTGGCCATCTCAGTCAATTTGACATTGACGAACGCTGTTAGTCAGATCAGCTGATTTTGTTGACATATTAGAGTTTAAGGTTTTTGCTGAGGAGATT
Source organism: Sinocyclocheilus rhinocerous (assembly GCF_001515625.1). Taxonomy (NCBI): domain Eukaryota; kingdom Metazoa; phylum Chordata; class Actinopteri; order Cypriniformes; family Cyprinidae; genus Sinocyclocheilus; species Sinocyclocheilus rhinocerous. The sequence continues at coordinate 352,913 of NW_015653018.1, read as the reverse complement.
TTGGATATCTCTATTTATCACTCCATAAATTGTCAACAGTCAGAAAAAAAATAATTTTTACACTGTTTTTAGGAATAAAATGTTACATAAAATCATGCAAATGAAATCTCAACAAACCCTTCAATAAAAACCTTCAGAATGTAGATAGGAATAAAACCACTATGATTGGTGTATGCAAGTGCTGCTGAAGTGGGGGAAAAACCTTTCTGAGAAAACTGCATTTACTGATATGTATTGTAATTGAAATCTACAAAGGCAAACAGATCAAATGTAATAAACATTTATATGTGTATTTTGGGCATTTCTTTTCACTAGACTGAAACAACTAAATATCCTAAAATCTCAAAATTGACCAGTGCATGTTTTTCAAAAACATGTTTTTGCCTTAAAACAGCTAAGAGATCACGCTATGACAAGGCTGTCTTCATACCGTAAGCTGCATGTGATGACCCAACTCAAGATGCTTTGATGTGGATGCTGCTGGTTCAGATAGTGGGAAGGAATTGACCCAAACCATGTGCCGCACAGACCCGAGATCAGCTCTGAGCATCACACAGGCGCCTCGCACAGTGGCAGGTCTCCGCACATCTACCCCAAAGCGCCTCCATCCACCTCCGTCAAAGCGCGATGCTGAAGCCCCTGCTGGGAGCAGAAGGCTAGAACGAGGCTCGGGTTACAGGCCGCGGCCTGGGGAGGGAGTCTGCAGCGCTTTCTTCTTGCAGACCTCCAGCCTGGACCCACTACCGAGTAGAGACAAACCCAAGCAGGGCCTGTGGCCGGCGGAGAGCCTGGGTGACCTCTGCCAGCGGGACGAGGTGACGAGCAGCTAAAGCACCACGGCTGAAGAAGGATGGGGCCGCCAGGGGCCTCCAGCAGGTTTCTTTGAGGAGAAAAGTGCCACAGCCTTAGGGAAGGAAGACTTCTATGATCTAGAAAGCTGCACTAAAACTCACTTTTCCTAATAAGGATTTTCTTGCAACTTGGGAGTTTTCCTCTTTCATTCTCGTGAATGTGTACGTGCCTCCGGACAGATAAACCCACTGATCTCAAACCAGTCTCATATTACTTAGTCTTGGGCAGCCTGTAGCGTCAAAGGTTCCCACTGTATATATATTTGCTGAATACACAGTGCGTGCACTACCATTCAAAAGTTTAATGTCAGGCTCTTATGCTCAACAGGGCTGCATTTATTTGATCAAAAATACAGTAAAAATTCTGAAACCTTATTACACTTTAAAATACATGATTTCTATTTGAATATATTAAAAAATTGTAAACATACTTGGTAATAAAGCTCTTCTGATTCTGATTCTGAAGTGAGTTGTTCTCATCTGGTTTGTGCAAAATTCAGAACTGAAGAATTGGATTTCTTAGAATTGACTGAGTGTGAATAGAAACATAAAGATGACAATTATCTATCTATCTATCTATCTATCTATCTATCTATCATTAATTTGAAGTATTCTTCATTGCATTCAAATTTGAAATGCAGTTCTACATCCTGTTTTACACATCAATTCAAATTCAATTCAAATTCAGGAATTGAATTCTAAATTCAGTTCTGATTAGTGCAGTAAAAAGTTGTTCAATTGCAGCTAATTTCTCTAGCATCTTAGCAAACCAGACAACAGGATGTTTTGGGATAAACACACAAACAACATGTATGGAAACAGAACAAATGTAATTCATCCAATTGATCCTTAAAGTCAAATAATCTTTTTTTTTCTTCCACCTGTAAGGTATGTGTAATCTTCACAATTAACCATTTAGTGAAGTCACATTATCCTGTGTACGTGTTTAAACCATTCTGTAGCGATGGTTAAAGAGGTTTACTTAGGACTGTGCTGGAGTCAAAAAAAAGTCCACTCACTTTCGATTGCATGTATCAGTTTTGACGCACAACCTTCAAATTTAGCAGAGGGAAGTTACAGGCTATTTCTGGGCTGCTGAGGAGGAAGACATGCCCTACTTTGAGCTGGTCATCGGTACCAGGCAGTCCCCTCACACACACAAACTCACTGCGAGGTGTTGTAAGGTCATGCAGAACAGGGAGAAGAGTTTGCCAAAAGACCCTAAATCAACAAGATTTACCCCCAAAACGTGTGCAACAGCAGCCATGGAGCATGACGATGAGTCACAGAGCAGATAAACCCACTGATCTCAAACCAGTCTCATATTACTTAGTCTTGGGCAGCCTGTAGCGTCAAAGGTTCCCACTGTATATATATTTGCTGAATACACAGTGCGTGCACTACCATTCAAAAGTTTAATGTCAGGCTCTTATGCTCAACAGGGCTGCATTTATTTGATCAAAAATACAGTAAAAATTCTGAAACCTTATTACACTTTAAAATACATGATTTCTATTTGAATATATTAAAAAATGTTATTTCTGTGATCAAAGCTGAATTTTCAGCATCATTACTCCAGTCTTCGGTGTCACATGATCCTTCAGAAATCATTCTAATATGCTGATTTGCTGCTCAAGAAACATTTATTATTATTATTATTATCAATGTTGAAAACTGTTATGCTGCTTCATATTTTTGTGGAAACAATAATATATTTTTTTCAAGAATCTTTGATGGATAGAAAGTTCAAATGAATTGCATTTATTGTAAATAGAAATCAACATTATAAATGTCTTCCCCGTCATTTTTGATCAATTTAATGCATCTTTATTAAATAAAGTATTAACAATTTATTTCAATGGAAAAAAAAACTTACTAATCTCATACTTTTGAATTGTAGTGTATATACAGATGTTTAAAGATATTTTGTGTTTTTTGGAAAATGTTGTAAAGATACTAAACTAGATTTGAAAAAATGATAAGCGTTAACACACATCCACCAGATAATGCACCAGTTTCTTTGAATGGGCATTCAATGGTTTATCTCAGATGAGAAACACAAATGAGAAACACAAATTGACACAAAAGAAATATTATTATGTTATAAAATTATTATTATTATTAATTATTAAAATTAATAATAGCCTATCAGTGTCACACGTTTTTGGCCAAAGAACCTTTCAGTGAACATTCTTAAAAGAACCATTTTTGTTCTTAGTGTGAAGAACATTCTAAAAATCTAAATAACCTTTTTCACTATAAAGAAGCTTTTGTGCATTGAAAAGATTGCATGGATGTTAAAGGTTCTTCATGGAACCATCGATACAATAATTGGCTTCAATGATTCTATGAAGATCCTTTAACATCCAAGGAATCTTTCCATTCCACAAAAGGTTCTTTATAGTGAAAAGGGTTATTTAGATTATTAAAAAAAAAATTTCACACTAAGAAAAAATTGTTTTTTAAGAACTGATGACAGAAAGGTACTAGACCCCAAAATGGTTCTTCCATGGCATTATTGCGAAAAAAAAAAAAAAAACTTTTGAAACCTTTATTTTTAAGAGTGAAGGAACCTATATTTTTTAAGAGTGTACGGTTAATTTTATAACATAGACGGAGATAGAAAATTAGGAAGGAATTAGAACTTGTTTCAATTGTTTCTCCAAGACATCAATGAGATTAAATGGAGTACAAATGGAGATTTTGAGGTGTGCTGAGTGTTGATGGAGAAGTTTAAAGTTCGGCACACTGCTGGCTGTCATCACCTTAGACGCTCACGCCTCCAAACTTCCCAAACCCTCCTACATTGTTCAGTGTGAAGCTCCTTCAGGGTCAGGAAACCCGGTTTACAAATCATCTTAAGCTGAAGAAGCACTGGTGCAAGGAAAGCATTGCGTGGGTCTTTGCACGGGAGGCATGAAACAAGATCCGCAGAACACTTCTCACCGAGTGTTGTTTCTGCAGCCGGGACGGGAAAACGGCGGGCGATCAGCTGCGGTTTACTTACGCCTCCTCCCTTCCCTCTCCACAAGCTGAAGAGTATTTCGAGGTTCTGAGGGCCCGCTGTGCCCGGGATCCTGGATTTACACCCAGATACACGGCCCTGGATGGCCTGATCCCTTTGATAGACAGAGAGCACAGTAGATCTTGCGCTTTCTAATAAAACGGAGCGCTTGGTTTTTACAACGTGACGCCTCTGCTTGCCTCCTCATTCGAGGAGAGTTAAGGAGAGTTTGAACACACTGATCAGAAACCAAACTCTTTAAATGAACTTTTCATGACATCAGAATATTAATTTTAAATGAGAGAATCATTGGAATGGTTTGAAAGTGGCAATGGTTACCATCATTGAGATGCTATTATAGTTTTTATTAATAGTTTGAGTTTGTTTTATTTTTATATCTTCCATTTTCATTTTTACTTGAAGTTTTAGTAAAATTTTTTTAGCTTTTCTAATATGTCTATACAGTTTTTATAGACATTTTGTTGGCAACTAACTCATAAAATGACTTTATAATAAGTTGTTTTTTATTATTTTTTTATTTCAGTAAATGTTTCTTTTATTTCAAGTATCAAAAATTTTCTTTTTATGGTTTTGGTTTTAGTTTTAGTTAATTAATAACCCTGGTTATTATTACCCACTGGTTTCATTCAGGTCCCAGATTTTTTGGTGACCCAACCAAAAGTAATAAAATGCCTTTTCAACTGTTATTATTACTATTCATCTGTTTGGGTCACATGACTTTTTCCACTCATCCACCATATTTATGACCATCAGTAATGGTGGTGATTGCAAAAACACATCAACAGAGATTCCAACAAAAAACGCTGATCATTGGATTTGATCCATATCAGGTCTTTGAAAATTAAGTTATAATATGTTATAAAACACATATATAAGTTCACATGATTGGGGTCCGTAAGTCTCTTCTGCTCACCAAGTCTGCATGTATTTGATCAAAAATACAGTAAAAATAGTAATACTGTGAAATATTACTAAAATTTAAAAGAACTGTTTTTTTGTTTGAATATATTGTAAAATGTAATTTATTCCTGTCATTCTAATATGCTGATTTGCTGCTCAAGACACATTTCTTGTTATTATCAATGTCGAAAACAGTAGTGCTGAATAGTCCTAAATATGCACGGGAAAAGTCATGTTACTGAAACAGATGAATATACCGCATGAACACCCAAGCATTTTGAAAACCAGGCCTGATATTGTTCTGTAATGACGAAAGTCTTGTCTGTTGTTGGATGGGGTGTTTGAGGAAGCTCAGAAGTGTAAGGGAATGTGGTTTTGAGGCGGTCTCCTGCAGACCACCTGTCAGCCCTGCATTAGTTCTGACCCATTGGAGGTCAATGCAGGGGGAGGCTGTGGAGCACCTGAGCTCCAGATAATGAGCTTCATCTGTTCAGACGTCCAGCTGCAGTTGGCTGAGTAAATAAAGGCAGTGGATGTTGGAATCCACCTGCTATGAGATGGATTTGCTACGCAGGACAGAAGGACAGCAGAACGACACAAAGATGCATCTTACGACTAAGGTTCTGTCTGATTAAACCGTACCAATGAATAAAAATTATTCTTAATAAAACTCACATGGTAAAGCATCTGCAAATTACGAGCACGTACTTCACTGAGTTTTTTTTTTCAGCAGGTGCATGGGACAAAAATCACAATTTTTGTGCGCCACTACATTGTGATGCAATGTAATATGTAAGGGATTGCATCACAACAAATATATATTTAATAAAAATATAATTAATAAATTAAAAAAAATTTTTTTAAATATATATATATATATATATTACAATGATATATAAAATTATATTAAAAATGTTTTAAATTATAAATAAATCAATTTTAGCTTAAATTATTTCATTATACAAGCACAAAGTGAGCACAGAGTAATAAGAGACAAATAAAGCTGGCAATTATAAAACTATGTAGCAAACCAGTTTCCTGGGACAATGGTTAATTAAACAGTTCAGAGCTCATTATGCACAAAAAAAGCAAAGTAACTGTGGTGACTGGTCAATTATAATCAAGTTTGTTTGATGGTTGTTTACTTTGCATGCTCAGATTTAGTACACTAGCATGCACATTAAGCTCACTAATGTGTGATACAATGTGATAAAATGCATAAAGAGAGATACATTGACAGTATCTTTAATCTAGAACTCACATTGCAAGTTTTTTTGTTTTTGTTTTGAACATCCAACCAAATTGTGGTTAAAGACTTAGTCAAGTCCTTACAGAAACCTCCAAAACTCTTTAAAATGAGAATATTTAAAGCTTTAAGTGACATTAAAAGATTTGCTCATTCACTACAATGCACTCTGTAATTAAACTGGAAAATGATGCCCACATGCTCAAATCTTGAAAAACAAAAGGCAGCTTAAACACGCATGTGTGTGCGTCTTAAGCCTCATAATATCAATCTCATGTTCTCTTATTTGGTTTAGGAACAGAGTCACAGGGGGGCTTTTCCAGAACCCCTCCTCTTCCATTCCATATTGTTCGGTCGCCTCTTTCTTTGCCCTCATTCTCCACACGAATAAGTGGATTAGGGAACAGGCTTCCGGTGGGCACAAAGCGACGGGGAGCTCAGTGTCACAGTCAGTGATAAAAGTGTGGAGCTCAGCTCTACAGCCGGGGCGGAAACACGGGGGTCATACTGCTAATCCCATTATAGGAAGAAGAGACCAGAAGAAAGACAGAGGGAATCTGGGTGGTGCACGGGGGAAGAAGGAGTTTAGGGGCTTACAAGGAAAAATGTAATGCTCCTGGAGAGCTCAGTAAACTGGAGTTCTCAGATATGTCAACTCTGTCACATGTTTCTCCTAAAGTCCTATAATTATTAGATTCTTATTTTATTATTTTACTTTTTACATAATTACATTTTTTACATTTTTTTTTAATAATTGTTTTTAATAATTTTTACATTATACATTTTATTATTATAATAATCATGCATGTATATATATATATATATATATATATGCTGTATATATGCTGTATATAAACACAGACAAATTTGATTTATAGATTTATATGTAAAAATAATTTTTTGAAGTTAATAAATAAAACAAAAAAAATAAAAAAGATTACTGGAGTATGCTTTACAAGAAAATACTATTTGAGTCTTCTAGTCTTCTACTTCAAAATGTCATGTTTCATTCAATGTTACTCTCTGTTTCTTAAAAATATTTTTCTTTCTAGCTATTTCTGAATGAAAATTGCTTCTACACCCTTTTTTTCGGTAAATAATATTTATTATATTTTTTATGTACTTTTTTTTTGGAACTCCTGAATACTTTTTCAGAATTCTTTGAATAAAATGTTAAAAACAGTGTATATTTGTAACAATATACACTAATGTTCAAAAAAGTTAAGAAATTAATAATTTTATTTAGCAAGGTTATGTTAAACTGATTTTAAAAAAAGTGACAGTAGAAACGTTCTATTTTGAATAAATACTTTTTACTCATCTAAGAATCATGAAAAAAAAAGTATCAGAGGTTCCAAAAAAAATGAAGCAGCACTGGTTTGAACATTGATTATAATAATTAATGTTTCTTGAGCAGCAAATCAGCATATTAAAATGATTTCTGAAGGATCAAGTTAAACTGAAGACTGGAGTAATGATGCTGAAAATTCAGCTTTGATCACAGAAATAAATTACATTTTAAAGTATATAAAAACTGAAAACAGTTATTTAAAATACTAATAATATTTCACAATATTACTGTTTTTACTATATTTTTGCAGCCTTGCTCTCCATTTAATCTCATTGCTGCAAGATCTCATAGATCTCATAGAAGAGGTAAAAAAGTGGGTTGCAAATGCTGTAAGTCATCATGGGGAATATGCTGGCGTGAGACGTGCCACACCGAGCCGCTGCATGTCTGCAGACTCTCACATGTTCCTGAGAGTTTCTCTCTCCTCAAATGCTCCGAGCGCAGAGCCCTGCTCCCCACACATGGCTAGAATGTGAGAGGAGGGTGCGAGAGCGAGCCTGCAGGTACACAGCACCTGGGTGGAAGCACTTGACAGAGCCTTGCCAACCTCTCCTCACAGCTGGGTGACAGCAGCAGCAGCGAGAGGTGATGTTTGAACAGACATTCCAGCCCAGAAAACCACAGAGACGCACGGAGCAACACAGAGATGTGGACAAAGACACACCGATTCAGAATAACACCGAAATGAATTCAGCAAAAACATCCAATGCCAAAAAATCCAAACTGCAAAGTTGATGAAACACTCTAATCTGGTTTTAAACGCACAATAGTTTCCAAGCAGCATTACTGACAGATCACAAACATATTAACTCACTTATTAATGGAAAAGTAAGTAAATCAAAATGCTACAGGGCCATATGAAGTGTGTGTGTGTGTGTGTGTGTGTATATATATGTGTGTGTGTGTGTGTATGAGTGTGTGTGAGTGTGAGTGTGAGTGTGAGTGTGTGTGTGTGTGTGTCTGTGTGTGAGATATATCATTTTAGATAGCCATAGATATAGATATAAGAAAGAAAGAAAGAAAAAAACAGAGACGTTTTGTGTGTGTATCTGAGTGTATTTCACACTCTCTCTCAAAGGAGGCCACAGTGTGCAGAGTGAACGATCTCACACACACACACGATGAGCCAGAGGAGACACACACAAACACACCTTCAGCTCCTGCCTGCGCTCACACACATCCGTTATCACATTTATAGGATATTGCATGCTTTGTTTAGTTATTGTTTCTTAACACATTTTGCCAGCACATCAGCTTATCTGATCAGACTAAATGTTCTGGTTTTTATTTCCCAAGCAAATTGTTTCTTGCTCATGCATTAGTGCACACTCTCACCAAATGCCTCTATAAAAAGGTTTAAAATAAAAAGAATAAGGTACATGTGGGAGACAAGCACAATCCTAAACATGACATTATTACATTTATTTTGATCTATTAATTACCCTGTTTCAAGTCTGGCTGTTTCAAACTCTTTGCATAATCTAATATGGATAATATTAAAATACTGTATATCTCTGCTGTTTAATGTTTCATTAACACATTACAAGAATTGTCTAAATTATTTTGACATCTTTTGAATTATGCCAATGACACAAAGAGTGAATGTTTTTGTTGTACAATATGGCACTGTCTTTTCTCCCATATTTAAATGAGCTTTTCATTGGAAAGCTGACATGTAAATGTTTGTCAAGCTTTGTTAGTATATGCAGAACAGGAATCTGCTTGTCAACACAAAATAATGGGAATCACTCAAAATTATGTCTACAGATTATGTATCGTTTTAAACACAGTAACCCAGTCTCCTAAAAGTATGTGGATTAAAACACACTTTATAAGTGTGTTTTAATAAATATGAATGTTATTGCATTAAAAAACAAACTGTCAACAGGTTTGACTTCATGCATCCACCCACTAAAAAGCACTGCCACAGCAGTTGATTAAAAGTAAATGAGCAAAAATGGTGTAGAAAAGTGAAGTTAGTTCTAAGAACTGCATGTGTTTGATATTTTGTAAATGCAGTGATTTTAAATTCTGACTTACAGTAAGTGAACAAGTACTTTAGGGGCCAATGATGGAACAGGCTAGAGAAGTGAACGTCATTTCTGAAGGGCTAATAAGTGTGTTTGTTGTTTCTGTAAACTGTGATATTTCTCTGAGCATCAGAATCTAATCATAGAAAGAGGAGAGAGGAGAGTTGAGGAATTCCTGCTCTCAGTATCTTAGAACAGAAAACTTCAGCTAGACCTGACCAAAAGCACTGACGGTCCAAAACTGTTTAATGAATTGAGCAGAGAATTCAAAGCCACGAAAAAAGCCATTAATGAGTTTTGAAAGAGACTTTGTGTGTATGTATATGTATCATAAGGGTCCACCAGTGGCTGTAAAGTGGCAAATATTTTTTTTCTCTCATATACAGAGGCCTATAGCTCTGTTTACAGCCCCTTTGGGATTGGGTTTCTGCCATGAACGAGCTTATGGAAAACTTGTTCTTTAAAGCATTTCTAGTCAAAACTAAATTGTGCGTGCAAAATATTCTACAATACCCATCAATAAACTGTTTTACAGCAACATGCAACAAAATCACAAACAAATCATGTGTAGAAATTATAATTAATAATGCAAAAAAGCATACTGTCACCATACTGTCAGATCAAAATCTTAAACATATATGATTATATTATAATACATATAAAAAATTAAATAAGTAAATAAAATCAATGCATAACCAAGAAAAAAGTTTTAAAAACAGTTAAAAAATGGCCGGGTTGAGTTCCATACTGTCAGATCTAAATATTAAATACACTGGATTTTCATGCTAAACCACTAAAGAGAATCTCCTGTAAAATTAGCAACACTGAATCTCTATGATCTTGGCAATTATGGGACAAAATATGCTGTTAAACTATATTAAGTTTCAGCATGTCGTATCATGTCATGAGCGGAGTGTGAAATCAACACAAAACGTCACACATGTTCCACCACGAATGGCAGAAAATCTTTCTCTCCCAATAACACACCCGAGGTTCAATCAATCACACAACTACAAACTTTCTCAACATACCAAGCATGGTGCAGAGCGATGTTCGGAGGATGTTTCTGCTATTGCACATTTGAAAATCATTACATCACTCTCTGTCCCTTCAGACGATGACAATATGTGCGTCTGCAGTGCTGTGGACAGTAAAACACACACAAAACACCTCTAGTTCTCACTTAAATGAAGCTCATCACATTAACTACAGTATGAGCATGTTCCACTAACATCTGACATAAAGTGTCCAAGTAGCCTACTTCATATTGAACACTATATCTACTGTTTTATCATTCAAAAACCTAACACTGAAACATAAACATTGTAATGTAAAAATTGCAGACTTATTTCAGCATACTGGATGAGTTATTAAATTTAGATACACCTCCATAAGTGACAGTGCAGAGAGCTTTACTGTTTGACTCATTACATGAGCGTCTGTCAATTAGAGCAAGTTAAGCGTGGAGGTGTGTGTGTGTGTGTGTGTGTGAGTGTGTTTTGTGGTTATCTGTGGTGCTTGTTAATCTCTCTTAAATGAGAGTCATAAAAAGCAGGCCGGGTGTGAATTAAGAGCACTAAGTACCTCATCACTGCTTTAGAAATACTACAAATAACACGCCGTTTACACATAACACACTGTTAAAGCCACTTCATACAGTTTGGGGACGGATATGTAGTTTGTTGACTGCTTTGCATTGGTATAAAATTGTGTAAGAGACAAATAAATATAAATCTACAATTGTGCTACAATTATCTCAGTGTAAACTGTGTCTATAGTAGATGTTCTTCCAGTAACATTAATAGAACATTAGTTCAAACTTTAATAATGTTCTCAAAACGTTGGAATAAAAACGCTATTTATACATTGTTCATGGAATGTTTTTTTTTTTTCTGAAACGTTTTAGTTGGAATTTTTTGTCTAACACTTTTTAAATGTTACTACTTGTTTCAGAATGTTCAGAGAACATTCTAAAGTAACATTCTAATACTGTTTGGAAAATGATTACAATGGAATGTTCCCTTCAGGTTCGCATAAACGTTTTAAAAACTGGACATATGGAACGTTTCAGAAATAACGTCTTAGAGCATATGCTTGTTAGCTGGGAATCTATCCTATAATAGTATAGACGTGTAAAAGCTAGATAAGCTCTGAACTCTGCAACAGCAAGTTAACTAGCAGCATTTTACCTGCAAATCTATACAAAGAAAAAAAGAAGTGCGGCTTTTTTAATCACAATTCTGAAATGATAAAGTCTGGGTGGTTGACGTGCAAAAACAGAGGAATTCCAGAACACACATCACTCTTAAAAGTAATTAAAAAGACAGATTATATATAGAAATAGTTCTACTTGCTTAGGAGGCCTTGTGAAAAAACTGCTCGATGTCTTGTCGAATGAGACGCCGTGACGTCAGACGATGTCTAACAACGCGATAATGTCGCGATGAGTGAAGAAGAGGCTTTCAAAGGATTTGGGCAAAAAGTCAAAAGAACCTGTTGACAAGCCACTGAACACTGGACTCTCACTTACTGTACAACACACCACGAGCTCTGTGATTTCTGCATAGACTACTGACACACACACACACACACACACACATTAACGAAAACGGCAGGAAGAACGAGATTTATTTATTATTATTTATTTAGCATTATATCGCAATTCTCATTGTTAGAATGATTTATTTTTTATTGTACTTTAACACACAAATAATGAATCTAGGCCTATATTTGTACGCTTTATGCAGTGTTTGCGTTAACAATACGTGCAAAAGTATAGCCTACTAATAATAATAATAATAATAAGCCAATAATAATAATAATAATTCTTGTTCTTATTGCCGTTATCGTTATTTGCTAAAACACTAAAATGATAATAGGTTATCGAAATACCAATAGACCTAATAGGCTATATCGATAAATATTATAGGCTATAGCCTATGCATAAAATCCTTGTGGGAAAAAAGTAAATCAAAAATTGTAAATATTTGCTTGGAAATATTCCCTTTAAAAATTTGTGTTGATTATTAAAAGCGCAAACTGACGCTCCGCGCAGCTGAAATGACGCACATGACATGAGATGAATGAATCCGCTCTTACTGTTGGTAGTCGTGTTTGCAGTAGAGTTTCTGCTCTCTGGAGTAGCAGCTCATGCTGAGAAGCTGCTGACACACCGAGCACTGCAGACACTCCTCGTGCCACGAGCTGTCGTTCACTCGCAGGAGGAAGCGATCAGAGATCGGTCTGTGACATCCTTCACATACACTCTGATGGACGCAGTCTGAACCTGACAACACACAACCGATACACATCAGATACGTCCACTGGACAATTAAAGAAAAAATATAATAATAATAATAATAATAATACAAATCTAACGCATAAACAAATAAATGCGAGATACATGTATGAACTCGTTTTCTAAAATACACTGAAAAATATTGTTTCTTTAAGTATTAATAATCAGAGTGAAAATGCGCAGTTGTTACTTTAAGGGGTTATTTCTATCCGACACTTTAAAACAATTATTTTGTTGACGACGTAATTAGGTAAATTGCGACTTTTAGCCTTATTTAACACACGAAATTGTATTTTTTTTTAAATAATAATAATAGGCTACAAATAAAAATAAATGAAATATTTTATGTTAAATTATGTTTTACCAAAGAATATTAAATCTAATTTACTTGCTTCAAAAAAAAAAAAAAAACACTTTTACTGTGTTAATTTTGAATGAACACGCAAGTACATTGAAAATATAGTCTATTAAACGAAATATTTGTTTTACATTTTCTGCCTTGGTTGTTAGTATTTAATACAACGTTTTTGTTCTTTGTTTTTTTACCAAAAAAACAAAATAAATGCCTTTAAGTGGCAGTATACAAAATATGACTCATATTTCCATTACACATTCGCTCCAAAACAACTGATTTGTAGATGAAACACCGATAACAATTTTATTTTGTGAAGCTGTTTTTAATTACACATCGCTATTGCTACAGCAATCCATTATAATAAACATATTTAGTCTATTTTTTTTAATAACAGTATGCGTAATGTTCATAGGAAATTTACAAGCGCTGTAAAAACACGAAAAGGTGCACCTTTATCTGATCTGACCGGTAAAATGTACTTTAATTGGTGTCATACGCAATCCTATTTTTGACTTTAATTTAGACGTTTAGTTAGACGAGTGTCAGTGAGAACCTCGATGTAAATATATCACCCATCGTTTGTTTCTGTGATGGTGCGAAACTCACCCAGCATCACTCCCAAAGACTCCGCTCCTGTTCTGAACTGATCTTCAATTTTGATTCCGTCCAGCATATCTGATGTGTTGCAGGACAGCGGCTCTCTGCTGACCTGTCGCAGTGTCCAGAAGAAGCGCAGAAGCAGCAGCAGCAGCAGCAGCAGGCGGACCGTGACGAGACAGAAACTAAAAGTAAACTATCTAGTCTCGCTTTGCTTATTCTACAAGACGAGAGCAAAAAACATGCATGTTTTTCAGTGACGGTTCTTCCAACTGGATCCTTCGAGAGAAACGATATGAAAAGCGTCCAGCGCGAGCTTCCTGATCCTCCGGGAAGCGGCTCTGATAATCCAGCAGCGGGAGGTGCGCGTGAGCTGTGAGCTCCTCACTGAGTGCTTACGAGTCCTGTGCTCCTCTTGAGGAGTCCGCGCGCTGCATGTGACGCTAGAACCGCCTACAACACCAGCTGTTCTGAGGACAAGCAGACAGCAAGAATTATTTGTATAAAAGATGTGCATGATGTTTATTAGGCTAGTGCATGAGATATGCACTAATAAAATGTTTAGCAAAAACAAGCTGCATATCTCAATTCAAAGTCAAAAAATATCATTTAAAATTCCTGAGACAAATTAAGTGACCCCATGCGAATTATTTTAGAGGTTAGATCATGCAGAAATAACTCGTTCAGGCAACAACGACATAGTTTGACAACGTGCGACCACACTATTTGCGAATAGGCTGTAGAATTCAATGTGATGATTTCAACTGCGATAGCGACAATGTAAACAATGCTTTATAATAAATCATCATAAAAACTTAATATATAAGATTTTAACATTTTTCGTCATCATATTTTAAATAATAAACCTATAGGCTATAAACAAAACAATCAGCATGTAACCATATTAAGTTTTTTTGTTTCTATTTATTACAAGAATTTATATAGGTCCATCAAGCATATCAATCACGAAAGTGCCTTTATAACTAAAATGAATATTATAATTAAAAATAATGTAACTTTTTAACTTAAAATGTTAAAATGTCTATGTTCTTTAAACAACGGATATTTACTCGTTACATTTGATTTTACGCTTTTTTAAATCGTGTTTTATTGAATTGCTTTTGTCTTAAATTCTCAAACCATTCAGCTGTGAAAGCGGGACAATATATTTATAATCTCGAGTCAGATATTTAACAAAGAATCGTTTCATTTCTCGCGCAGCTGCGATGAAAACTGCGCTGCTTTTAGCTTCATGACATTATCTGCATGATTAATAAAGACCCAGATAAAAGATGATTTAATCTCTCTGCGCATAATATCCATGTAAAATTCATAAGGAGAATATTTTGTGTTTCAGATCCGCGCAGATTCATTTCGCAGGCAGACATCTCAGGGCAATAAACCTGCGAGGAACTAGAAAAAAAGATAAAGGGGGAGTTTGTATCTTTATTACTTTCCTCATTAGTATTCTTCTCTTCTCTAATTATGACAGGCTGATTTACGTCTCCTGTAGATGAAATATGCCTTCCTCCTGAACATTTCATGAGATTTTTTTTTCTTTCCCGTTTTATGTAGGATAGCCTACATGAGGGGAATTTATTTTTATTTTTCCCTCTTCACATCTGAGAGAAACGTAGATTAGGCTATTTATATTGCTTTATATAAAATTAAAATTAATATAATTATTTGCGATCGAGATCACTATCATTTTAATTCACATACGACATACATAGGCTACATTAGATTACATACACACGAAATAACATTATTTCTAACAATCAAACTGCGTTATTTAAAGCCATTGCCTACTTTTAATTATCACTAATTTAACATATCAATAGCAGCTAGGCTATCCTAACATTTAACGATATTTCCCAAGATACAGGCCTGTGCTGTTGGTGTCTGAATAACTGAGCCTATAAAGTTCAGACAGTTTTGCTTCATGTCCCACTGGTGTTTTAAAGATGAACTTGAATAAAATAATGTTAATAAAAATTATCATGATATGCTTCATTTTTCAGTGTGCGAATTATTCAGCGACTTTCTGTCGTGGCGACTTTTTTCCGCTCTAGTATTTATGTCAGTAATGTATCGTCTCTATAGCAACCGACTTGCGATACGTGTAATAAATAATTACAGTATTTTTGTTTACGCGAATATTGACGTTTTAAAAGAAAAGCGCACGAGTAGCGTAGGCTACTGTTGCTATGGTAACGCGATTTCATTTCGCGAGCGTCGGTTTAGCGCGCTCTTTATGAATTTTCTCTTGCATTCAGAGTAAACTTTTAAAGAATAATGGGTTAATATTTCTAGCCATAATTGCCGGGTTAACCGACTTTATAATAAATCATCATAAAAACTTAATATATAAGATTTTAACATTTTTCGTCATCATATTTTAAATAATAAACCTATAGGCTATAAACAAAACAATCAGCATGTAACCATATTAAGTTTTTTTGTTTCTATTTATTACAAGAATTTATATAGGTCCATCAAGCATATCAATCACGAAAGTGCCTTTATAACTAAAATGAATATTATAATTAAAAATAATGTAACTTTTTAACTTAAAATGTTAAAATGTCTATGTTCTTTAAACAACGGATATTTACTCGTTACATTTGATTTTACGCTTTTTTAAATCGTGTTTTATTGAATTGCTTTTGTCTTAAATTCTCAAACCATTCAGCTGTGAAAGCGGGACAATATATTTATAATCTCGAGTCAGATATTTAACAAAGAATCGTTTCATTTCTCGCGCAGCTGC
The DNA here is from genome assembly GCF_001515625.1 of Sinocyclocheilus rhinocerous. Taxonomy (NCBI): domain Eukaryota; kingdom Metazoa; phylum Chordata; class Actinopteri; order Cypriniformes; family Cyprinidae; genus Sinocyclocheilus; species Sinocyclocheilus rhinocerous. Next base: position 336,490 of record NW_015653018.1, on the reverse strand, counting down.
GATGAAAACTGCGCTGCTTTTAGCTTCATGACATTATCTGCATGATTAATAAAGACCCAGATAAAAGATGATTTAATCTCTCTGCGCATAATATCCATGTAAAATTCATAAGGAGAATCTTTTGTGTTTCAGATCCGCGCAGATTCATTTCGCAGGCAGACATCTCAGGGCAATAAACCTGCGAGGAACTAGAAAAAAAGATAAAGGGGGAGTTTGTATCTTTATTACTTTCCTCATATTTATTCTTCTCTTCTCTAATTATGACAGGCTGATTTACGTCTCCTGTAGATGAAATATGCCTTCCTCCTGAACATTTCATGAGATTTATTTTTCTTTCCCGTTTTATGTATAGGATAGCCTACATTAGGGGAATTAATTTTTATTTTTTCCCTCTTCACATCTGAGAGAAACGATTTATTTCTATATGTAGATTAGGCTATTTATATTGCTTTATATAAAATTAAAATTAATATAATTATTCGCGATCGAGATCACTATCATTTTAATTCACATACGACATACATAGGCTACATTAGATTACATACACACGAAATAACATTATTTCTAACAATCAAACTGCGTTATTTAAAGCCATTGCCTACTTTTAATTATCACTAATTTAACATATCAATAGCAGCTAGGCTATCCTAACATTTAACGATATTTCCCAAGATACAGGCCTGTGCTGTTGGTGTCTGAATAACTGAGCCTATAAAGTTCAGACAGTTTTGCTTCATGTCCCACTGGTGTTTTAAAGATGAACTTGAATAAAATAATGTTAATAAAAATTATCATGATATGCTTCATTTTTCAGTGTGCGAATTATTCAGCGACTTTCCGTCGTGGCGACTTTTTTCCGCTCTAGTATTTATGTCAGTAATTTATCGTCTCTATAGCAACCGACTTGCGATACGTGTAATAAATAATTACAGTATTTTTGTTTACGCGAATATTGACGTTTTAAAAGAAAAGCGCACGAGTAGCGTAGGCTACTGTTGCTATGGTAACGCGATTTCATTTCGCGAGCGTCGGTTTAGCGCGCTCTTTATGAATTTTCTCTTGCATTCAGAGTAAACTTTTAAAGAATAATGGGTTAATATTTCTAGCCATAATTGCCGGGTTAACCGACCCAAAAACACTTCATAACTCCAATCAGGCCATTTCTAATCCGTTATTTTATCCTTAAAAGTTATATTTAGAAATAAACGCAAAAGTCTTTTAATTCTGATTTTTTTTATATATATATAAACGGTGTAAACCAACAGTCGTCTGCTTTGTTCTGCCTAACATTTGCTACCTCTGGAGAAATCTCACTGGTCTAGGCTCAAATATCCATATTTAGACAAAAGCATAAATCCTTTTAAAATCAAACACTTCCCACATTCTTCAGAATATCTTCCTTTGTGTTCTGCAGAACAAAGACATTCATACAGGTTTGAAACTACTTGAGGGTGAGTAAATGATGACAGAATTTTCATTTTTGGGTGAACTATCCCTTTAACAGCTCTGAACACTGAAGCGTTGGTTCAAATTGTGTTCTTGCGCCCTCTAGCGTCAATGGTCCTGCTATTGGACTTCACCTGTACTTTACAATCTCTGTCTATCTGTCTGTCATTATGTCCTCACTACAACAGACCACATAACACACAGCCAGTGTTGTCTAATTAACAGCTATTAACATTATGGGCAGTGTTCCACATTCAGCTATGGCTGTATAAAATATTTCATAAAACTGTTAATATTAAGGTAAGATGGGGAAGATGTTCCCCTCAAGAACAATGTGCATTTACTTTTAAATTGTTACATAATTAGATATAAGAAGGTTAGCGTGTGCAGGATGATGATGCATCAGCCAATGTGTTATTAATAAAGAGAATAAAAAGAAACATTTGCAAAATTATGTCACAAAATGTAAAATCATTCAAAGAGGCCATCGCACTAAACCCCAGCTAAACTTTTACATAATGTATAAATGATATCATTCTTATATTTATATATATTTTCACAGTGTCATTAATGTAAAATAAATCAACTATTCTATTTAAAATTGTCTTTTGACAATTGAATAATTGAATAACCAGTCACAGACAAAGCAGAATCCCAGTAAAAGAAATTCATCTGAAAGGTATTTATCCTATGACTTACATACAGGCATATGGATATTTACATATTTAATTGCCCATAGTTTAATTGAAGAGAGGTCATATTAGCAATGCTGTGAATTCAAATTAAACAATTTCACTCATAATGAGTCTACTTTTTTGAGCCCGGTCTCATGAAAATGCGTATAAATAGTACGCCAAATAAAAACGAAAACTCGTGGTATTGATACGCAAAAATGGACTTTGGCGTGCATATGTGTTTGGCGTGCATATAATACGCAGTTTTCGCGTGCATATATTATACGAATTTTTGGCGTGCATATGATACGAAATTTGTTGGCGTGCATATGATACGCAGTTCTCGCGTGCATATGATACGAAATTTGTTGGCATGCATATGATAAGCAGTTCTCGCGTACATATGATACGCATACCCCACAACCCTAAACCTACCCATCGCGTAGCATATACACGCCAAAGTCCATTTTTGTGTATCAATACCACGAGTATTGTATTTGGCGTACTAATTATACGCACTTTCATGAGATCCGGTTGACTTTTTTATATTCTACTTTGAGTCCGACTCATTCTCTTCGTAACAGCGGCTTATTAAACTCCATTCATCAATCTGACAGCCATAAACATCTGCACATTTGTGTCAGAAGTCAAAATAGTTCACCATCAAGTACAGTCTGGTCTCATTCTGGTCCAATTAATAGTGATGCAAAAAAATGTAAATAAACATGACATCAAACAAGTTTCAATGAATCAAACCTTCTCAACAAGCAGATCACAGCACATGTGCGAACTCTTCTTGAAGCCATTAACAGCTTTAGATCAAACATGTTTTGTGACTTTAACTCTTCTAATCTCATCTGCCAACATGTCATGAGAGGAAACCTGTGGACTGCGAATATTAAATTGAGGATGTTTGGTATGAATGTTAATTCAGGAAAACCTCCCACAATGAGCTTCATTAAAATCCCTCCTGAAAGAGAAGCATGTCTCACCAAAGCCCTGATCAAATGACTTTTACGATATTAAAGCTAATTCATGTAATCTCCATTTATGTGATGCACGTTTTCTTCCAAACGGAAAATATTGCATGTAAATACATTTAACAAGCGGGGAAAACAAACCAAGCTCTTAAACTGTTTCTTGTGGTTACGTTTAATAGGTTCCGTAAGGCAACAGGATCTGTGGCTGATTCAGATTCATTAAACCTTCTTCAGCGACAACAAATTTAATCGGGCATATGTCAATATGATGCAAAATAGAATCATTTTAGAAATAAAAAACTATTTACAAAAATCTATGTACAGAATAACGTACTAAGCCTACTGAAAATGCAGAGCACATACTGTATTAAAAAGTGAAACAGTAGTAGTTCACCACATTATTGTCTCATAACTGCATGCATCCAGCAACTTGGAAATATGATTATTTAGCATTTTTTTGCATCAACATCTAGGAACTGTTTCTTCATCAGAACAGAGTTGGAGAAATGTAGCGTTAAATCACTTGCTCATTCCTCTGCAGTGAATGGGTGCCGTCAGAATCCAAACAGCTGATTAAAACATCACAATAATCCACACCACTCCAGTCCTACAATTAATGTTGTGGAGTGAAGAGCTGTGTGTTTGTGAGTCCATAATCCATAATAACGCTTCCTCCAGTTAAAATGTCCATCTCCTGTTGTCCTCTCACATCAAAATCAACCACATTTTTGTTAAGAAGTATTTTGGACTTTTTTCTCTTGTAAACAGTGCTTGGTCTTTGCAGATCCTCTCTTGATAGAGACAAGGCAACTTTTTCACTGGCGAAAGCAATATTATGGATTATGGGCTCATACTTTAGCCAGACGCAACGGTTTGAAGTTAAAAACATCTTGGATTTATTTCTTACAAACATGCAGCTTTTGGACATTAACTGATGGACTGGAGTGGTGTGGATTACTTGTGGATTATTGTGATGTTTTTATCAGCTGACGGCACCCATTCACTGCAGAGCATCCATTGCTGAGCAAGTGATGCAATGCTACATTTCTCCAAATCTGATGAAGAAACAAACTCATCTACTCATCTTGGATGGCCTGAGGGCGAGTACATCTTCAGATGTTCATTTTTGGGTGAACTATTCCTTTAAATTTCTTTGCCATCAGATTAAAGTTAAAATATCATCAATCATATTATAAAATTGTCATTGCATCATAGTAGTCTAACTTTGACTACTAATTTTAGCCATGTAGTCCTTAGTGCATTTTGAATCAAATAAGAAATCTGCATTTATCTTTAAATTCAGTATTTTTGTCACCCTGAGTCCTAAAGGTTAAGAAAGTTCAGACAAGTCTTATATTACATTTGATAAGATCTCTTTGTCGATCTCTCGTTTTTCATGGTTTGGCTTCATTATTTACAACCTTACTTGTTTTTATTGTCCTGTGGCAAAAGGTTCCTCTGAAGCTAATGGAAAAACAGCCTTCAAAAGACTCCATCAAAGCAGAAATGACACAAGCTTCAGAGGCTGATTTGACTGGGAGGTCGGAGCTGTAAACGTCTGCTAGGAAGCCCAACTTTCTTTCCATGACGGCAGAACTAGACATCAGAAGTGTTCAGAGGCAATGCAGTAGTTCATTGAGTCAAGGACATTGTTCCCCATAATGCTAAGATTTTGTACATATGCCACACCAACACAACAGTCTGTTTGACATTCATCATCAACATTCAGCAAGTCTCAGTACATCTGTGATCAAACCTGTAACCTCTACAGTTCATTATAATTATACTCATTTCTTACCCAAAAAAATAAGCATTCTGTTATTATTTACCTCATATGCTATTGTTATTCTGTGAAACACAACGAGAGAAATTCAAACCAGTCCGACTGTGAAGCTGCTTTGCTACGATTTGTATCGTGAAAAGTACTATACAAATATACGTGGATTGAATTGAAATTGAATTGGTTTGAACGAGCACGTGCACTGTATTTCATAAAACAGTTTTGTGAGGAACAGACCCAAAGTCATTCTTCACCGATAACCTTGCCCTCCATTGCAAGCTCTGAAGTCTTTCACACACATCCAGATTTTAAAAGGTATTGATTCTAATGTGTTGCAATTAATCACCACACAAATATCTGAATATGTACAATGGAGAATAAGATTTGAGAGCTGCAGCGAATGTAATGCAAAAACCACATAAACTTGGCCTTGTTGTGGCTCCCAAAAACAAAGATCTGGATCTCGACTTACATAATCATACAAGATAGAGATCAATTTCTAATGTACACTCTCAGAAAAAAAAGGTACAAAAGCTGTCATTGGGGCGGTACCTTTTCAAAAGGCACACCTAAAAGGTACCGCCCCAGTGACAGCTTTTGTAGCTTTTTTTCTGAGAGTGTACTGAAAGAAGTTACCTCAATTACTGGTCGTTGCAGTCTGTTCTTCACCATCATGATCTTCCAGAATCCCATGGCTCTGAATAACTCAAATTCTAAAATGAATGCTGCAATAAATGTATCTATTTCAGTTGACCTACAGATACTGATTTGGATATGAATCCAGCTCTTGAGGGTCTAGTTTTAGGGGGGTCTTGTAATTCGGGGTTATACCATAAAGATATTTGCAGAACATATAACATGATATTTTTCAAGTAGTAGAAATTCAAAAACAAACAAGTAGGCCTCAAAACCTCATTAAACCAGAAAAATGATATTATGCAAGGAACTCTTTTATTACGTAAAAGAGATGAATGCGCACTTAACTTACATCTTGCTACTATATAAACCAGAAGCAAGATGTCACGATTAAAAGAGAAAATTAAATAACCTTTGCGTTTTCTTAAATGCTCACTCGTTGTCTATAAACGTGCTTTGCTGCGCTTCTTGTTGAACTTCTCATTCTCTTAAAAAGACATTAAAAGCCACACAAACAGTAACACATTGCCCAAAACCATCTGCAGCATTTGAAGGGAAGTCTTGAAAGTTTCCCTGTGGTTTGGTACGCATGTTGGATCTAAATAAAGTGACTTGTCAAATGGCCACAGGAAGCTCAGAGCGTTTGTGAACGCAAAACAGAGGCAGATTTCCAGTAAACATGAATTACTCTGTGGCAAAACCATCCCGTTTACACTTACACATAGGGGTAAAATGTGCCAGGAAGAAATGCTGTGCTACTATGACTACATACTGTCAAAGACTGTTTATGGCTTAAGGAATAGATCATCCAAAAATGAAAATCTGTTAAAAATGTAATCAAACTAATCTACACCTTGGATGGCCTGAGGGTATTTCTTCATCACAGATTTGGAGAAATTTGGCATTACCTCTCTTGCTCACCAATGGATCCTCTCCAGTGAATGGGTGCCGTCAGAAACAGCTGATAAAAACATCACAATAATACACACCACTCCAGTCCAAAAAATTTATTCACCCTTTAGGATATCCAAGATGTAGATGAGATTTTTTCTTCATCAGAACAGATTTGGAGAAATGTAGCATTGCATCACTTGCTCAGCAATGGATCCTCTTCAGTGAATGGGTGCCGTCAGAATGAGAAAACAGCTGATACATTTATGGATAAAGAGATCTTATTCTCTATGGACTGGAGTGGTGTGGATTACTTGTGGATTATTGTGATGTTTTTATCAGCTGTTTGGACTCTCATTCTGACGGCACCCATTCACTGCAGAGCATCCATTGCTGAGCCATTTTCAGCTAATTTCAATCATTTTTGCGTGAAATATTCTTTTAAAGCTGCCAGAAAATGATGATGTTACAAAGAGATTTTGTTAGAGCTTTTGTCAAGCAGCACAACTATGGACATCTGGCAGCAAACTTCTTTTCGCTGTTGATGAAGAATGCATTAAGAGTTTACGGTATTTTTATAGAATAATAAAGCACAAAATTCAACCAGCATTCATCAATGGCAATTCCATTTATACAAGAAAAAAATTAAAATCAGCTGAGAATGCAAATGACAAACACACAGCAGGTTCTTCTAGAGGCAAAACGATGAATTGGATGATGCACATTAAATGGTTGATAAAATCATGAACAGGAGTTTATTTACGCAGTGCAGTAACTAAACATGTTTTATTGTATTTGTTCGTGTGACCAACTTGGAAACTCGACACACTCAACTATTCAACATAACATTAAAAAAATATTGGGGAAACATACTAGCTACATTTCTAAACATTTAAATTAGTCTTCATATAAAATCATTAAATAATTAGATGAAAGAGTACTATGAAATGGCAAATTAAATCCTCATTTTAATGTTGAAAAAATAGATAACGCTGCATGCATTCCTATAAGGGCTTTGAGTTAAATAAATGAACGAAATTTTAAAATCGACATCAACGTCAGCACGTAATTTTGGACAACAACTTCATGTTAAACTATAATTTTGGTTCCTAGATCTATAAACCTGCGATTGGTTTTCCAGACAAGTTAGACCTATTCTTGGATTTTAAATTATATTCAGCAGAAATACAAAAAAACGGCTTGCAAACGAGCCAAAAACAGACCCAATGCCTGAAAAATCAGTTTTGAAAGTCTGAAGCTACTAAAAAAAAAAAAAAAAAAAAAAAACATCCAACATAATAAAAGTCAACATAGTGGTTAGAACATGTAACAATTTAGCTGCTTGAACATTATAATCCACACTGTAAGAAATCTACAGCCCATCTGAGTGATTGATTAAAGTCTCACAGTGAAGGTGTCAAACCATCTGAATGGATTGGCGTCTTAAATCACTCAAACACTTGGTGTTTCCAAGCTGAACACTTTCACCTGAGATGGTTGTTTCAGCAGGGCGTTCTGAAGAAACGCCCGGAAATAAGAACACTGTACTTTCACCAATAATGATCACCATATCAAGAAAGCAGCAGTGGCACACGGAGCAAATCACATGACTCAAAACTTCACTGTGTGAGCTGCTTCTGGACTGCATGCTTTACTAAAACTGAACAGCTAACAATAAAATTAGTTCTGGATATTCAGCTGAATCTCACGGAAACGGTCAAGAAATGTCCAGCTCACCCTGAAAATCAAAAGAAAGAAATGAGAAATTGTATTTTGCTTAAACAAATTTTTTTTCCCATTTGCATTTTATCATTTTCATTCAAATTAAGCACATTTACCCCAAATTCCCCATTACCGTAATGCAATAAAGTCTGGTATCACTTTAAAGCCTTTATATATATATATATATATATTGCATTATAAAAGTAGTTTTAATGCATTAATTATGCCTCGTAATGCACCTTATAATGCATTGTATGATTTCATGAATAATTGTAACCACAGTTTTAATACATTATAATACTTATCTATTCATTTTTACACCTTTAGAAAGTATAATGCATCAAAATACATGACAAACCTAAAAGTATAATGCATTTTAACGTTGGGTTACAATTATTTATGAAAAAATATAATCCATTACAACACACATTATGAATACCATCATAATACATTAAGGCTTTAGGTGTTACCAAAAATTTAATTAATGCGATATGGAAAAATAGCACATGATTTGTATTGCAAAGTACAATTGTAAGTATAACTCGTGGTATCCGTTTTACAGAATTTATGACGATTTAAATAACGTTTTTTGTATTACAGTAATGAGTTTTTGTGTGGAAAATAAGTTTCAATTTCATGAAAATGTCATCTTTATGGTCTTAAAAATACTTTTTTTTTTTCTTTATGCAAAATTCGTTTTCTTATTTTTTCTTTGAATCCTGGGGTGAAATATGACTGCGGAAATATTAACTTGTTTGTTAAATAAAAAAAGTCTAAAAAAAAAAAAAATATCACCATAAATGTCAGAAGCCACAAATAGACTGGGAGAAACAATATCCAAATGCTTGAGCACCATCAAACATCATAACATGAGACTGAAAGGGTAAAACTGAGCAGTGGTGACTGGAGTGATAGATCAGTTCAGGTTACAAAGACAAAAGGGAAAACACACAATTCCAAATCAACGCATTCCTGATTCAGCGCTTGTCTACGTACAAGGGTTTGACTCATCGGAGTGTTTTTGTTCTAATCTCTTTTTTCCAGACAAACACAAAAATACTGAAATGTTTCAGAAGTCCTGTAACAGTGCAGTGAACTGGGCTCCATTTCAAAGTCATGCAGTCGCTGCGATCTAAATAAAACCGAGCCAGCGAACAAACAAAAAGAGGCAAAAAAAAAAAAAACATCTTTCAACTCCATGCATATGACGCAGACTTTGGGGCTCAAATGTGAATTCTTAAGGGTTTGTCCAAGTGTGACCCTTCATAAAGTCATTACGTTAACAGCATCTCAGTCCAGCAGCCAGAATAAGTCAGAACGCAACTTCAGACGCAATACTTGTCACATAACAAATGAAACACGGTAGTGGTTTTGATTTGATCCAAAGCTCTTTACGAAAAAGCAGCATCAACTTAAGAGAGACTGAAGTTGACCACATGAAATATTTGTTAATTTTATGAAAAAAACAAACAAAAAAAACCCCCATCAATATCCTTATTTTTCCCTCCTTCGAACTCGTCGCCATTTGTTTTGTGGGTTTCCGTTGTACTTTCAGAGAGGTGGATGAGTCTCTGCTCAGATCAGGTCTTCAGAGGTTCGAAGTTCTCCTCCTTTCCATCTTTCCTCGAGTGCGTGAGCATTAGGCCTCAGAGCCCAGAGATGTTCTGGTGGGACTGGGTGGCAGACGGGCCGCAGCGCTGTGCTCCGTCCGGAAACTATATTCATACTGGCACAGATATAGACAGAAAGAATTAAACACCATCTGAGAGCGAGTTTCACAGCAAACACTGACCTCTAGTGGATCAGTCAAAAACAGCTACACATACGGGTACTGCAGCACACAGTTCTGCTGATCTAAAGCTGAATTCAACATAATATGTGACCCTGGAGCACAAAACCAGTCTTAAGTCGCTGGGCTAAATTTGTAGCAATAGCCAACAGTACATCTCAAAAATGGACCCTTATGACTGGTTTTGTGGTCCAGGGTCACATAAAATGTTTTCAAAACAAACTATATTAAATAAAAATTAGGCAAATATATCAAATTATATATTAGGCAAAATGCAATATTTTATGACTGATACTAAATCATTATACTATTATAGTTTTTGTTCATTTGAATTATTTTTGTTTTCACTTTAATTTGTTAATTTTTGTAATTTTGTTGTGTTTTTGTTATTTGTATTATTATTTTTTAAATATGTCTATATAGTTTTTATTTTTTTATTTATTTATCAGTTTTAGCTATTTTAGTACTAAAAATAGAAATGCTGCATTGGCAACTAGCTTAAAATAAGATTTTTTTTTTTTTTTTTAAGCATTTAAAAAAAATTTGTTTAATAAAAGTATTTTATTTTATTTTAGTTAACATTTATTTTATTACAAGTAACAAATAATTTATTATTATAAGTAATTTATTTTATGACTTTTTTAAGGTTTTCGTTTTAGTTAACTATAATACACCCTGGTTTGTTTACTGAGCATCATGAGAATAATAAACATACAAAAACACATACATAACAGACACAAAATATTGAGATTTGATCTGAAACTCAACTGGAATACCTCTTTATTTACATAATATACATCATAAAAAAAAAAACTTTTAAACATCCATTATAATCAATAACCATTATTCATTGTAATACCCTGCCTCTTATAATTTTGGCCATTTAAAGGTTAAACATCAAAGTCCAATAAATAATTAAACTTACAATTAATTAAGTAAAAAAAAAAAGCAAAAATAGTACATTAAGGTCTTTTCACACCAAGACTAAAAACTATAATGCTAACTATTTTTAAAAACCTTATGGTTATAGTTAATATGGTTCTTGGTGTGAACAGGTCTTTATCCTTGATATAATTAATTATAATGCAATATTTAATATAATAACAATTATAATTGACTGTGGATAATAGGAAAATGAATACTACTTCAACTGATGTGCATGTAACAGATATCTTTATCCAATCAGATTTAGAGTAATCCTTTTTATAAAGTTATACAAAAAGCAAAAACATTTTTGCATTTTAAATAAGGCCGCAAATACCTGCTTGGAAACAAAAGCAGCAAACAAAACACTTCTAACCACTTGTCATAGTTGAAACTATGTTCTCACCTCCTCCTCGATCTCTGCAAGTGATTTGATTCTGATGCCCATTAGATCCACCTGCTGCAACTGAAACAGAGCGACACGGTCAGACTAACAACATCCTCCTCAATGTCCAGATCAGTTCATGTGCTAGTTTTAAGTACCCAGAATGCATTGTACTGTTAGATGTAGATTTGGCAGTAAAGAGTAGTTTACTCTTTGTGGCCTACAGATTGTGCAAGAGTTCATATGAATGTAGTGTCCGTGACGTCACCCGTAGATTTCCGAAGAGCGTTTTTTTAAGCTCAAAGTGGGCAGAGCGGGCCGTCGCCATCTTGGCAGCGCGTCACCGCACATCACTCCCGGATAATCGAAAATGGGCAAAGAGGCGGGAGCAGGTTGCTGAAGCCACGCCCACCTAGCTCGACGGCAGTGTCAGCAGTGGCAATCCACCTCTCACTCAAGTGGCCACGCCCTTAATTATGCAGAACTTTAAGGCTTAATATAATTTAAACGGATGAGTTATAAAAAAATTCACCCCCCTCACAGTTGTCATGAAGGGCAAAATTAGCTATATAGACCAAAATCATTTTTTGAACCAGGCTGTAAACATGTTTTTTTCTGCTGTAAAGTTGGGCATTTTAACATGGGGAGTCTATGGGATTGACTCCCTTTTGCAGCCAGCCTCTAGCGGCCAGTTGATGAATTACAGTTTAAGTCACTTCCTTGTTGGCTTCACGAGAGAGAGCGGGAGGTTGCCGCTTGCTTAAGACTGGTTTTGTGGTCCAGGGTCACATATGATTGGTTGAAAACAGACTCACATCACTGGAGGCACATGCAAACTTCTCCGAAATCATGAAAGGCACTCCATCCATAGCTGAAAGGTCAAAAAGTCAGTATTAACCAGAGTTCACCAGACATAATATATTTTGCCTTGCACAGAAAGCCACAAAATGTTAAGAAATCATTGGCTGATGACTTCTCCGAAGTAAAATGACCACAAATGACCTCAAATTATTTGTAAATTGCCTTGGATTAAAGCATCTGCTAAATAAAACTAAACAGACATTTTTTCCATGAATGTGACAAACGAAAAGTGTGCGGTAAGAAACAAGAGCTCAGAACAGAAGGAGAGGTATTCTGACTCATCACTGAACACCATCTGGAACAGTTCAACAGATTCCACCTCCAGAAGGGTTTATTATTACATCCCTAATGACAGCAGTCATGAATCCACACGCATGCATTGGCCTTTACTCTAGATTTCAGAGGATTATTACACGCAAAGGTAACCGACCGCTTTCTCACTGACCTTCATCTCAAATGTGAGGTGCTCTCTCATGTCAAGCATTCTAGAGATGCAAAATATATCCAATATATAATACACTACCGTTCAGCAGTTTGGGGGCCGGAGATAATTTTTTACGTTTTTGAAAAAGTCACATATGCTTACCACCAAGGCTGCATTTATTTGATTAAATATACAGTAAAAATAGTGAACCATTATTATAAATTAAAATGACTTTTTAAAATTGTAATATATAGTAAAATGTAATTCACTCTTGTGATCAAAACTGAATTTTCAGCATCATTGCTCCAGTCTTCAGTGTCACATGATCCTTCAGAAATCATTCTAATATGCCGATTTGCTGCTCAAGAAACATTTCTGATTATTATCAAAGTTGAAAACAGTTGTGCTACTTCATATTTTCGTCTTTTTTATTTTTCAGGATTCTTTGATTAATAGAAACCAATTTAAAATTTAAAAAAGAACAAATTTTAAAAATGTAAAAAGAAAAAATGTTACATTTTAAAATTCATAAAATTTCTGTAACATTATAAATGTCCTTACTGTCACTTTTGATCAGTTTAATGCATCTTTGCTGAATAGAAGTATTAATTAAATTAAAACGTTTTTAAAACCTAGTTTTTTTAAGTAGCTGATATATAATATTTAATAGATACTTGGATCAGGGCTTACTTTTTCTAATTCAAACTTAGAGAGTAAATTGACAGAGTAAACAATTATTTATTTTTTACTAATTTATAATAAACTGATGATTCATTTCATTCGTAAAAGCAGGTCAAATTCTAGACTGGAGCTCTAAGAACATTACTTTCGGTCACTCATTTGTGTTCTTAGGTTACAGCCCTCTCTACTTGTTAGTGTTGATGCGATATTGAGGATGATGTGAAGCTGTTCAGTTTGGGTCAGGTGTGTTTTGTGCGGTTCTCGCACCAGATATGGCATAGAGGTTGGAGTTCTGGTGTTCAAAGTCTGGTCTGGTTGTGCTTTTTCTGAAACATGCCGGCAGGGTCATGGATATGTGCCTGCGAAGAAACACAAATGGAAAACAATTACCACTTAATCAAATAAATATTCAACATATCTTCCTTCTCAGACCTCACTATTATCACAGCGGTTTGTGTGTCATCACAGCTGCTTTCAAATCATACAAAACATCACTGGCAATCTGTCAACTGACTGACAACCTTACTGATAACACAGTAAGGCGTGCAAACTGTGATATTTCCATCTCACAGGCTGCATGATGAGATACTCATCCTAATAAAACAAACTGTTCGCCAGATGATGCTAGAACCTTTAAATACAGTATTTTTCCTTGGTTTTTCAAACTTAATTTTTAGCAGTTGTGCCTTAAAGAATGTCAAAAATAGTTTTGATATTTTTAGCGGCGGTTCTTTAAATAGCACACCAAACAGCGTGCTTTGCTTTAGCTGTTAGACAGCTTGCAAAGTAAAAACTAGAGCCCGACCGATATGTTTTTTTTGGGGCCGATACGATATTAGGGAGTAAAAAAGGTATCGATATATCGGCCGATATTCTTTGTGTATATTATAGTACAGTACCAGTCAAAAGTTTGGACACTTTCCCATTCGTGTGTCCAAACATTTGACCAGTACTATATATAGAATACAGTATATACATAAACAGAATATATATAAATAAACACATTTTTTGCAATGATCACTCAAATGTGGTGATCAAACACTTATAATGACGTGACAGAGATACATAATGGAGGCAGGGCATTTAACAATTTAACAATAAACTTTATTATCCAAAATGAGTCTGACATCAGTGCACTGCCACCCTCCGCGCGTCGGTAGCCCCCCGGGATCACTTGATCGGTCGGCGCCGGACCGCAAATTTAACCACCCGCAACTCCCGAACCCCGTGGGCTATCGACGCGGGGGTGGTCTTATTCAAAAGAGGGCCTCTAGAGGTACACTCGATTCGCGTTCGAGAGGGTTCCTCGAGCTGAAGGGATCCCCCGAATTTGGTGCGGATTCGCCGCGCCGTTACGGAGATATGGCCGTTCAAAGTTTCAATGGTTTTCCATAGACTAAGCTTTAAAGCGTTTCATCCAGGTCGCCAGTAGCAAACAATAGAGCACGCTCTGCTGGACAAACTAAGTAATTACACCATTTCAAGCATTTTATCTGCGTTATATGTTCTGTAAAACAATTTTCATATCGGCAGCATATCTGCGGCATATTCGCCGATACCGATATATATCGGCGACAGGCTCATATCAGCCGATAATATCGGCAAAACGATGTATCAGTCGGCTCTAGTAAACACTGTTTAGAAAAATGTCTTTGGTCATTGTGCACATCTTACACATCCTGCCACGACTGTTGTGTTTTTACAATGGCATGACAAGGTAAAAATACCACTGATTAAAAAAAAAACAAAAAAAATTGTGTTCCATATAGCTGTTCTTGAACGCAAGAACCAGTGTTTTTTTTTTTTATTATTTATATATTTTTCATTAATATTTTGAATAAGCTTTCATTTTCAGTTTTCATTTTGATTTTTTTTTTTTAGTTTCAGTAAGTTTCAGCTTTTTAAAACTATTTAAATTTAAGCTATAGTTTATTTCAGTTTGTAATTTTAGTACTTCAACTTATTTTATTTCAGTTAATTGCCAAGCCAAAAATTCTCTTTTTTTTTTTGGTTCAAGTTTTTATCTTACACTTAAATTTTATCTTATTTCAATAAACAAAAAAGTTTTTTTAAAATAGAAAAATTGAATATACTGATTAGATAGAAATAGAAATTTTTTTTTTAATAGTTTTAGTTAACAATAACAACAATGGTAAGAACATATTTTATGTAAACACCCCCTAAGAAACGTGTCTGATCAGGGTTGGTTCAACCTGAAACCAACCAATAATTCAGGCCTTAAATTAACCACTAACTCAGGGAACTAACTTGAACTAACTACTTGGAAATGTAGTTTTGCATATCCTCACAAACATTATGCATTAGAAACTGGCATTTTATTGTGATTACACATAAGCAGCTGCCGCTAGCACACTCAGATGAAGCTGTGCATTTACTACAGATCCACTCATTAACAGGAGAATGCTGTCGGCCTTATGGGAAACACCCACCATTAAACACACTCAAAACGTGACTAAGTCACTGCACACATGAGACATGCACTACCCAGTTGATGTTTTCATTATGCACTGTATTTGTTCTGCTGGCAGCTGCAAGGGAAACTCCACACATCATGAGGAACAAAACAATTGTATATGAATCAAATTTGGTCGTCTTGGGCAGCTGATATTCTCCCTTTGTGATGTGGTAAAGATAGCTGGCTGGAATGAAAGTGGTTTTACAAATAGCATTAAAATATTTCCTGTTCAAAAGTTTGTGGTCTGTAAGATTTTTTAAAATGTTTTTGAAAGAAGTCTCTTCTGTTCACCAAGGATGTATTTATTTGATAAGAAATACAGTAAATTATTAAAAGTATTAAAATAGCTTTTCTATGTAAATATATCTTAAAATGTAATGTATTGCTGTGATCAAAGCTGAATTTTCAGCATCATTACTCCAGTCTTCAGTGTCACATGATCCTTCAGAAATCGTTCTAATATGCTGATTTGCTGCTCAAGAAACATTTCTGATTATTATCAATGTTGAAAACAGTTGTGCTGCTTCATATTTTTGTGGAAACCATAATTTCTGCATTTTTCAGGATTCTTTGCTAAATAGAAAGTTAAATAACAGCATTTATTTGAAATAGAAATATTTTGTAATGTCACTTTTGATCAACTTAATGCATCCTTACAGAATAAAATTATTAATATCTTTCAAAGAAAAAAAAATCTTACTGACCCCAAACTTTTTAATGTCCAATAGGGGAACGAGAAGTTCCCTTCTGTTAGTCTAGGTTTCTTGCACTAAATTTAGGTTTACAAGATAATTTCTAGTTTTAGATTTCGATAACAGCTGTTATGACTGGCCAACATCCACAAACTGGTGTAGTTCACAGTCATACATCAAATAGTCAACTGATTCATCTATATTTTTCAATAGTATATGTTCCAAACTATATGTTTCTGTTTTCTATGATACGACCCTTGAATTGTTGTGTAACACTGTGAGAAAGAGTCCAGACATGTGTTCGGGGTCACAGACTGCGATGGTCACTCCCTCATTGAAATGCATTTTTGGTTCGGTGACTTCACAGCAGTTGTATCCTGTTATATATAATAAGATCACAGATGGACAGTATCAAGAGAGCAGACAGACAGAGAGGAAACCATGAGAGGGAAACAGCTGGAACAGACACTTCCCATTTGTGTCGGAGAAATGCTCCGGGCGTATAAAACCAAGACACAAGCAAACCCGTAAACATCAAGTATGTGATTTTTACATGTGAAAACACTATAAAATGTTTCATTATTCTGGTTATATAATGGAAAACAGGATGTTTTTTTGCTTATTTTTATTAACACTTTTATTCAGAAAGGATGCATTAAACTGATCAAATGTGACAGTAAATACATTTATAATGTTACAAAAAAATTATATTTCAAATAAATGCTGTTTTTTTTTTTACTTTCTGTTCATCAAAGAATCCTGAAAAAATTATATAACTTTTTCTACTAAAATATTTAGCAGCAAAAACGGTTTTCAACATTGATAATCATAAGAAATGTTTCTAAAATCAGCATATTAGAATGATTTCTGAAGGATCATGTGACACTGACGCTGCTGAAAATTCAGCTTTGCATCACAATAATAAACGACATTTTAAAATATGTTCAAATGGAAAAGTTATTTTGAATTGAATCAGTTTTTACTCTATTTTTGATCAAATAAATGCAGCCTTGGTGAGCAGAAGAGACTCTCTCAAAAACATAAAAAAAAAACTTCTGAACAGTCAAGATTATGACGTCACAGCCACTTGACTTGTCGGGATTGGGTTTTATCCATCAGGAATAGGGTTGGGTACCGAAACCCGGTACCAATATGGCACCGGTACCTATGTAACCGGTATGTACTAGAACCGAATCCGAACGCAGATTTCGGTGCCTCATTTCGGTGCCATGCCTGAGCGATCGATTGAAATATTTGTCCTCTGGTTCTCCGAAACGTGAACTCAAGTCGGAAAGCTCTAATAATGCAAATCCAACACATCTTTGTAGTAACGAAAGTGTCCATGTTGTTTTCACATTCCGACTTAAAAGCACAACTCGGGAAATGAGAGCACCCGAGGAGTGCGTGAATGCAGTAATTACACTTGCTCTGATGGCAGCAGGTAGCCTTCCGTTAATTAAGCTAAACATGCTTAAATTAAAATGCCTAAAGCTAAACCTCCCTTGTATTCACATTTCTAAACCTGTTGTCCAACAAAAGAGAAAATTATAACCTTTTTACTCCACAACACCAGTCAAATGCTTCCTTTCGTGATCTGATGAGGCTTCTTGTCACAGAATGAGGCAGAAAATATGTTCCATACGCTACTTTAAAAAGAATACATCGATTAGCAATAAATTAGGGTGACCATACGTCCTCTTTCCCCGGACATGTCCTCTTTTTGGACCTACAAAAATGCGTCAGGCCGGCATTTCTTAATTGGCCAAAATGTCCGGGATTCGGCTGTTTTCTTAATCCCACTCCCGCTGAATCTCTGACCATTGCCGCCTGCTCCCGCAACATGTGTTTCGCTCCCGCAATTTTCGTGTCCACCTGTCCTCCACCTTTTCTCTGATTTTGTGAAATGTCATCAAAGTCACTGGCTGAACGCTTCAGAATATAGTTGCAAGGTTGGGATTTCCTTTCATTTGTGTGCGCTCCATTGTGTGTTTTGGTTGGCTCTTGAGAATTTTCCTTCTGTGATCCAAATTGGTGAAATTTTAACAGTACCATAACCAAGGTAATCCAACGTTAAAGATGCTGACAGCAAGTAATACCATTTGTTCACTTTCTGCCATTACAAATAAATCTAGTAAAACAGTCTTCAGGACGAACTTGTTTACAGAAGAGCACAAGTTCATGCATGCTTTTTTTCCCAGTTAACTCTTAAAAGAATCTTTTTCCAGTGATGGCCATTCAGAATAAGCCATTAATTGTTAATAATAAAAATATTAAATTAAATTAAATTAACAAAAATAAATTATAACCCGAAACCCGGTACCAATATGGCACCGGTACCTATGTAACCGGTATGTACTAGAACCGAATCCGAACGCAGATTTCGGTGCTATGCCTGAGCGATCGATTGAAATATTTCCTCCGGTTCTCCGAAACGGACGTAAGAAGCATCATCACTGGCACCTCATGTGAAAAATAATTTCTCGACTGAGAAAATGCACGTGAACTCAAGTCGGAAAGCTCTAATAATACAAATCCAACACATCTTTGTAGTAACGAGAGTGTCCATGTTGTTTTCACATTCTGACTTAAGCACAACTCGGGAAATGAGAGCATCCGAGGAGTGCGTGAATGCAGTAATTACACTTGCTCTGATGGCAGCAGGTAGCCTTCCGTTAACTAAGCTAAACATGCTTAAATTAAAATGCCTAAAGCTAAACCTCCCTTGTATTCACATTTCTAAACCTGTTGTCCAACAAAAGAGAACATTATAACCTTTTTACTCCACAACACCAATCAAATGCTTCCTTTCGTGATCTGATGAGGCTTCTTGTCACAGAATGAGGCAGAAAATAAGTTACATATGCCACTTTAAAAAGAATACATCGATTATATCCCACTCCCGCTGAATCTCTGACCATTGCCGCCTGCTCCCGCAACATGTGTTTCGCTCCCGCGATTTTCGTGTCCACTCCTTTAAACATTCTAATATTGTGTATAATTTTGGCGCATCAGGGAGCCACTCTCAGGATGCGGTGTGTTTAAATATTTTTGAATGAGCGTTTGCGCTGTTTACTTTCACGATCACACGCACTCTGTGTAAAGGGAGCACATCTTACAAGATACTCAAGCATGGTCTTGTCAGTCATCTCTCCTTATTCTCGACCTGTGATCAGTCAAAGCTGACTCCTGTAGCTCTTGTTGGATGCAGGGTTGCCAAGTCAGCGCTTTTTCCACAGAATTGGGCTACTTTTAAACTGTTGCCATGGGTTGATTTTCCCAAGTGGGTTAAAGGTTTGAAATATTGCATAAATTACATTTGACTGAAATGCTTGTATTGAAACATTTTGCATTCTACCTAATGTACCTATGATCAAACTTTCATGTTCTTCTACATTAACTGTTCCCTCCTGGTGAAATGACCTGCCCAGCTCAATCCAAGCAGCTGAGTCCTTAATATTTTCAAGAAACAGCTGAAAACACATCTCTTTCATCTTCATTTGACCCTCTAACTCTAGCACCCTCTATTCTAATGCTACTTCTAATTTTATCTGCTTGTTTTTTTTTATTAAAAAACTTGACCCTCTAACATTTACACTCTCTATTCTATTTCTGTTCTAATGGCCAATCCATCATTT
>NW_015653018.1:300747-316335 GCF_001515625.1 Sinocyclocheilus rhinocerous | reverse complement strand
TTTACTCCACAACTGCTTCCTTTTGTGATCTGATGTGGCTTCTTGTCACAGAATGAGGCAGAAAATATGTTCCATATGCTACTTTAAAGAGAATACATCGATTAGCAATAGATTATAAATTAGGGTGACCATATGTCCTCTTTTTGGACCTACAAAAATGCGTCCGGCCGGGATTTCTTAATTGCCCAAAATGTCCGGGATTCGGCTGTTTTCTTAATCCCACTCCCGCTGAATCTCTGGCCATTGCCGCCTGCTCCCGCAACATGTGTTTCGCTCCCGCGATTTTCGTGTTCACTCCTTTAAACATTCTAATATTGTGTATAATTTTGGCGCATCAGGGAGCCACTCTCAGGATGCGGTGTGTTTAAATATTTTTGAATGAGCGTTTGCGCTGTTTACTTTCACTTTCGATTTCGCGATCACACGCACACTGTGTATAGGGAGCACATCTTACAAGATCAGATATTTGTCAATGAGCTCAGGATCTGTTGAGCAGCAAATACTCCAGCATGGTCTTGTCAGTCATCTCTCCTTATTCTTGACCTGTGATCAGTCAAAGCTGACTGCGGTAGCTCTTGTTGGATGCAGGGTTGCCAAGTCTGCGTTTTTTCCACAGAATTGGGCTACTTTTAAACTGTTGCCATGGGTTGATTTTCCCAAGTGGTTTAAAGGTTTGAAATATTGCATGAATTACATTTGACTGAAATGCTTGTATTGAAACATTTTGCATTCTACCTATGATAAAACTTTCATGGACTTCTACATTAACTGTTCCCTCCTGGTGGAATGACCTGCCCAGCTCAATCCAAGCAGCTGAGTCCTTAATATTTTCAAGAAACGGCTGAAAACACATCTCTTTCATCTTCATTTGACCCTCTAACTCTAGCACTCTCTATTCTAATGCTACTTCTAATTTTATCTGCTTTTTTTTTTTATTAAAAAACTTGACCCTCTAACATTTGCACTCTCTATTCTATTTCTATTCTAATGGCCAATCCATCATTTTTTGGGGGATTTTTCATTTATTTATTTTTTAATAAGTATCGGTTCAGGCACCGGAACCGTTTTAAAAGTATCGATTTGGCACCGGTATCGAACAAAACCCAAACGATACCCAACCCTAATCAGGAACTGACTGTGTAAGAAGTGTAAATTGCAATGTCATGCTGACTTATGATTCAGCTAGTGAAATTAATCTTTTGCCTGCAAGTATGACGACAAGCTCTGCTGTGAACTATATGGGAATTCCTGACAGACCCCAACTCATTTATTCCAGAATATAAGGAATGCTATGCTGGACCTGCTTATTAACAAAGTGTTTTTCCCTTTCACGTTTCTCTTCCTTCTCTCGGTTTGTCTCGCTCGCGCTTTCAATTCTGCAGCTGTCGCAACGAATGCAGGTCACACTTACTCAGATTTTGAGACTTCACAAACACGTACTTGGGCAAGACTGGCGCTGGAGTGGAGTTGTTGGTGACGGTCTGGATGTTATTGGTGGTGCTGTTCTGTACAGGTGATGAGTCCTGGGTCCGTGGCACCTTTCCCATACGGTACCAGATCCCCATATTGTTCAGCTCTCTGGGAGGAAATAATATAAATAATATAATATCAGTAAAGACAGCAAGCGCTTTGTACAGCCAGAGATTCAGATACCGCAGGTTGAGAAAAACACATCAAAACAAATAGATTTTCAGCCTCATGACAATATATCAAAGATGTAGAATACTGCTCTGAAAGTGTTTTTTTTTTTTCCAGGAATCATTTCAGGATATCTGCATTATGATTTCTAAATGCAAAGACATTTTTTTTTTCCAAAGTTAGATTAGAAATGTTTAATGCCAGAAGTAAAAGCATTAATTATTAAAAATTAATTATAAAAATTGTTTAATATAGTACATATAATAAATATAACAGCAATATTTGTCTACACACACTTTAAAACATTTCAATTCATGCAAAACGCCATGGGGGCTTCCTTTGAAAACTTCACTGACCAAATATAAAGCTGTTAGGTAACACTGATGTTCCTAATGTTGTTTAATTTTATATTGTCAATAAAAAAAATCATCCCAAATATAACCAATATTTCACCTGCACAATACTATTAATTTTCTCACTTAATATTAACACATATTGGTAGGACAGTCTAGGTCACAAGTTCTTGTGTATAGAGACTAACTGACCCTATGAATGTATACTGTGGCGGTGCCTGTTTAGAGCGTCCTAAGATGCGGATATCACAGATGGCAGCTTCAGTGGAGTCTCTCGGGATGAACTTGATACATAACCTCCTCTTCCTGAAGGCCGGCTCCTCTGGAGAGAGAAAGAGAGGAACGGGACATGTTGAAGAAAGTGAAAGGGAGACGGAGTTCACAATAGAAAGAGCAAAGAGACAGAACGAGGTCAGCGCTGGATTTCAAAGAGGATCATTTCACACAATCGATTAATTATTTAACACGAGATAGAAACCAAATCCACAAGCTTTTAAAACGCCACATATCAGGCTGCATGTGTAAAAGCATATACATTAGTGGAAAACAAACTCCTTTTTACTCTGATCTGGAATGTCACTGGTAGATTTTAGCTGTAACAATGCATATCAAGTATGGAAAAACTAAAAAAATAATGGTTTTAAAGGGGTCATATGATGCTTTTTTAAAGATCATTATTTTGTGTATTTGGTGTAACAGAATATGTTGACATGCTTTAATGTTCAAAAAACACATTCTTTTTGGGGGGCGTGGCAGAGTCTTAACTTTGATAAAGAATATCTCTTTGGTTTTGAGACTTTAGTCTTTGCAACTTCAGGGATCTTATCTATGCACAATCAGCTTGTAACACTCCAAAGAGAAAGGAAAACTTGAAATCGCATCATATGACCCCTTTAAAAATACATCAGCTGTGATTCAACTGAAATAGCTGGAGAATGCAGCTGCAAATGAACGAGAGGAGATTCATGTGGTGCTTACGTGTGTCCACAGTTTCCTGAATGGGAATGAATCCCACAGGCAGCGTGTCCTTGATGTCGATGAGCATCATGTCTACAAGCACATTTCCTAAATGACTCTGTGGAGAGATACAGGAAGCACATATGGGAGAATGTGAACAGACAACATCTATACCAGTGCCCTTGTTTGCATGCTTTGTCTGGGATTTAACATTATAACTATATGCATAATAACAATAATAATCAAAACAATGTTAGTCATGGTTTCTTGTACCAAAACCAGAAGTCATTTAGATTTTACATAACCAATTTCCACCCTGTCTAACTCTTACAATAAAACAGGCTGTTTGTTACTTTCAAAACAGCATAGTTTATACTGAGGAAGAACTGCATAAACTATTTCCTGTTTGAAACTGTAAAGCAGCTTTGGCACAATCTGTATTGTATAAAGTGCTATATAAATAAAGGTGACTATACTGTCCTTTGTTTGGGCAGTCAAACACTGACAGTCATATGTGACCCGTGCTGGCAAAATGAGTCGTCTAGCGATCCCAATGCTCCAAATAATAATTTTAGATGTTTAATTACCTTTATTTGTACGTTTTCTGAGAGGAGTATCTTTTCTCCACTCGTTTCTCATGCTGACTGTCATCCGAAGCGTGCGCATAAAGGCGCTTCCGACAGCGCGATCCCGATAAATATACACATATACACAGAATTACAGTATTTAAGTATTCACGCAAACATAATCTGTTATGTCTTAAGTGAACGTTTGGGGAACTGTTGGGGAAAAACATCTGATGTGTAACATTATATTAGATCCGTGCATTACAGTAGGTCTTAATATAGGCCGCCTCATTAATGTTAATTTAACAATAAAAGAAAAGAGGGAATCACTTGCTGCTCTTGATTGAACTGCTTTTGTAGTTTTAATAATCAATTTATTTGTAATGAACACACTAAAGGGATTTTTACATTTGATTATTTTGTTTTTCTTGAATGCTTTTTTGTTTTTTTCTTATATTTGTTCTACTGTTTTTTTTTTTGCATCTGTTCTTATAATAACAAAGATAAAATAAAAAATAGCTATATTGTGATTATTAATATAGTAATTATTATTAAGAAAAGAACTGGAGGAAAAGATGCAACGTTGCTCTGGGATTCTGCATTGGAATCTTCAGGAAACTTTAACTCGATTTTTCTCAAAATTGACTTTGCTGACTCTGTCGACTTCAAACGGGTGTAGCTCAGTCATTTTTCATCCGATTCTAACAAATCATACATCATTCTGAAGGTCTTTTGGTTTTAATGAACATATAAATAACTCATTTTTGAAAATTTGCTCATTGTGACTCATTTTGCCAGCACAGGTCACATCTGTTCATTATGGATGCAGTGCAATGCATCAATTTAACAAAAATTAAATGCATCAATCCCAACACAGTCTCTTGTCTTCTTTTTATTGCAAAGTATAATTTAACAATTTCTTATTAATTTCTTTTGAGTTTCTACTGAATTGTATTACATGGCTTTACTTGCCATGAAACATAATTTAGTACAGGATGTACTGTTTTTTTCCCCAGAAGATTTTTATTTATTAATTTATTTTTTGTCAAACTTTTACAATAAACAACAGCTATTGAACCACTAGACATTTAAGCGGTTTTTAAATTCTTTCCGCATGAGGTTTGTCCCAATAATTTAACAATTTCTTATTAATTTCTTTTGAGTTTCTACTGAATTGTATTACATGGCTTTACTTGCCATGAAACATAATTTAGTACAGGATGTACTGTGTTTTTTTCCCCAGAAGATTTTTATTTATTAATTTATTTTTGTCAAACTTTTACAATAAACAACAGCTATTGAACCACTAGACATTTAAGCGGTTTTGAAATTCTTTCCGCATGAGGTTTGTCCCAGAAATAAGAATGAGACTAAACACCGCAGGGACGACACAAGCGGAAACAGCTTTGTTTTCATGAACAAAAAGAAATTGTATATAAAAACAAATAGACGAGATCCTGTGGCACATTACAGAGAGCTCGTCAACTCCAGCAACATATTACATTATTTAAACACTTCAGCATGAACATGTTCTGGATCTTTTAAACGGTCATCCGCCTTTTGGCCAGACTGAAGTAGCTCAGTAGTACAGCGTGTTGTAAGGCATGTCTCAAGAGCCCAATGCAATGCAATGCAATGCAACGCAACGCAACGAAACGAAACGAAATGATAAATAAAAAATAAAATAAAATCACATTTAAATCAAATGTAAATAATATAAAATATTTTTTAAAAACAAATAAACAATAAATCAATAAATATAAAGGACAAATTTTTATTAAAATGTTTTTATATTAAGGAAATTATTAAGCATCCTTCATCTAGAAGCCATCACAGCAATGCTGTATTAACAAATCAGCATCTAGGATTAGAAATGTCAATTTGTAAAATGTTACCGTACTTCAAAGAAACCTCCTCAATTATCTGATAAAGAGCTGAAGAAATGACTCACGTTCTCTTTGGAGAAAGCCCTGGTGAAGCACAGATAGCGGGTCACCTTGGATTTGAACAGACCGTCTTTCCACAAGTCTGCATCGATCCCATCTGTGGTTTGTGCAACCTAAAAAGAATAAAAAGATTTGATTTGATTATGCATTATAAAAGTGTTTCTTTTTTTCCATTTGCAAAAGGTCACTTGTTTGATTCTTTTGGTTTATCTGAGTAAAGAACATCTTAAAGAATAAAAAAAAACTATTCATGCAGTATGGCAGCCAATTCATCACAAAACATTCATTCACATTAACAATCCATCAGAAAACAGACCTGATTTAGTCCAAAATGAGTCCCTAATTTAGGATTCTAAAGTAGGCTGGTCATTTATAACAGACTTTTATTAGCTTCTCAAGGGCTTCTGGGAAATTCCTACCCTAAACAGATTATGGACAGTCAAAATTGTTGTCTAGAACTCTCCTAGATGTACAACCACCAACTAATTGATTAGTGAGGTTGGTTACTGAGTATTTAATGCTGACAAATATAAAGAGATGAAACCTCTTAGAATGGCTTATTTGAAAAGCTATGCCTCTAAAAAGCATGGAGCTGGTTAGCAACACTAGCTGTGCAGTGCAGTTTTCAGTCTGATGTCCATCTCAACAGCAGTCAACACGCATGATTGCTCAATTAACAGCTTGAGCTGCCCACATAAACAGTCGTGCCACAGCAACTGGCTTCCCACGAGCTGCTCGACAAACACTACTGAACACGGAGTGCTACGGAAAGACTGCTGTCTGAAATGACACAGCATTAAGTCTTAGAACCGGACATGATGGTGCACTCATTTATACACCAAATACCATGTTGTATACCATTAGTGTCAGTAATATTTCATTTAAAAAATGCACATATCTTGAGAGATGCAAATGTCTAAGACTTGAAATTTGGGATTCTTTTAATTAAAATTGGAAAAAGAATTAGAAAAATCTTCAAGTTAAAGAAATGAATAGGGAACATTTCATATAATGCACTATTTCTAAGTGACTGAAATGTAAGGACATTTGTGACATTGACCATGTGAACTCGCTCAGGTGTTCTTGCTTTTGTTAAAGCTCGAGATGCTCTTTGAAACATCTCAAATCATGCCGGAGAACATGATCGTCAGGTTTTGTTCATGTAGCTGCAGCACTGCTGTCATTAAAGCAAAAGAGACACCATCCAAATACTGAGATGCTCTCAAATTCATGTCAATTTTTAATTAAACTTTTTACTCACATTCTAATGCAGATAAAATTATTTGTAATGACAAAAATAATAAATTAACTAAATTTTAACTTTTAATTTAAATGATATAATTAGCATTGAAATAAAATCCACAAATTTATAAAATACACTAATTGTAAAAATACAAAATGTGCAAAACAATTTCATTCTGTATAGACCCCACTGAAAAGATCCTAAAAGACTGCTTTGTCTTCAGACTCTCCGCCATTACCCACTCTGCTTTGTGATACTACTTGCTGCCCTCGTTTTTTCCAGGTCAGAGCACACAGCATCATGCAAAACTAGTAAAAAAAAAGGAAGAAACAAATGCAAGGCCAGCGGGTAAGAGCTGGATTAAATGTAAAGTCAAGGCTTGCTAAAACGGTCTGTATTTCCTGTTTCCTGTTGTAATAAAATTGTAAAATTGCACCAAAACTTTGTCATTGACCTGCTTAGTATCAGCAGACTTCACTGTAGATATAACCATACATGCGAACCATACAAATGATTTAAATTCCAAATCTCAAGATAAAGCAATAATAATAATAATAATAAATAAATAATAATAATAATAGTTCTAGGCTTGTGCATCACTAAAATATTTTTATAAAAAATTGTTATTCTATTTTTTATTCAAATTTGCTAATTAATTGTGTCTTCAAAGTATAATAATAATAAATTATTATTATTATATTTAATTATAATTATAACAACATTATTTTTTATTATTGTTGTTGTTATACTTGGCTTTAAAAGCACCATTAAATTACTAAATTAATAATTAGTGATCCACAGGCCTAGAACCCTCATAACGTTCATAATATTTGTACCAATGTATAACTCAATTGGATGATTATTTTTTGCCTATTTTTGAAGGCATTAATTGTTTTTTGCCTATTTGTTTTGCCTATTTTCACTGTACAGACAAACCCACATTCATTTTAATCAATTAAAAGACAATTTGGAAAGATATTTGATAAGTGATGAGTCAATAAAGTCAGTGAAGAGCTCAGACGTTAGGGGTTGTCCAAGGGTCAAACCTCGGACTTCTGTAGTTTGATACTGAACAGACAGAAATACACAAGAAGCTCACTGTTAGTGCTGGAAACAACAGATTACTCTCTCCCTCTGATGCTTTGCATGTAGACTGCAGTGTTTCTGTGATTTGAGAAGACGTTTTGGGGGTGGAATGGGTGTTATCAACAGACCCCGCTTTCACACACTCTCGCAATCCACACAGGAAGCATTGTTAAGCTCTGCGCTGGAGTGACGACAACGACTGTGACGGCCAAAGGAAACAACAACCCCGCTGCCTTTTCTGTTGCCAGAGTACATCCAGATCAGGCGTGAGTTCCTACCAAAAAACATGCAAATGCAATGGTGCAAAAATGTTTTAACGGCACAAAAAGTCAGCAGCTAGGCCTGTGATCAGAAGTGTACTTTCTAGGGTGTGAAGTGACGTTCATGTAGGGCTATTAATGAGGTGCATCATTAATCACAAAACTATGCTGTGGCGTTTTTCCAAAAGGTTTTGGGAAAACAGTCTCTGGGAGATCTTACAAAATAAAGCAGATTATTACAATAGAGCTCAACATTGATACTGTACGCAAACACTTTCTTAAAGACGTCTTCCTGGTCCCCTTCACATTTCTGGTGGAATGATTACGCAGATCTCGCCTGCAAAGCTGTGCGCATTTAAAAGTCAGGTGCTGGGAAAACAAGCGCACCACATACAGATCGTGTTTCTCCTCTGAACGCCTTTGAACTGAGGCCACCGTGACCAGGGGTTTTCTGCAACTGAGATCAACATGGTTTGTGAGCAGATCTACAGGCCTCTTTGTTGATACCAACTCTAAAACCCCAGTGGAATACATCCAACATCGTTCTTGTATTACATATCAACAATTCCACAAGGCCTGCCATGTTACAGCACTCAAATAAGTCTATTTTACCCATCAGTGTAGACCAAGTGCCACATAAGACTGAAATATGACATAGAAATAGCTGTTTTGCACATTGATGGAATGACAGTGTTTGAAAACACTGATCCTGGTTATTTAGCAGGTTTTTGACCATTATTAGAACATTGCACAATTGCACTGCTTGCCTGAATTAACCATAGTGCTAGCTTGCCTTGTGTCTATCCACAAACAGCCTTGTAAATTAATAAACATTGTGTTTCAAACAAATTGTGTGTGTTCTGAGAAAAAAACTGTGTACAAAAAGGATTATTCAACATCAGCATATGTGTGTCCATCTCATTTGCTGTTGTTAAATTTTGTGTGTGTGTGTATATTAGGGTTGGGCTGATAGACGCTGCCATCGTCCATCGCCGATGGCTGACAGACATCACGATGTTAAGCTGACATTGTGATTACATATTAGTCGTGATTAATCACATGATTGTCATGAGTTAACTCGTGATTAATCACAACTTAATCGTACATTTTTATCTGTTCTAAATGTACCTTGAATTAATACTTTTCAAGTTTTTAAAACTCTAATCAACATGGGCATGGACAAATATGGATGCTTTATGCTAATGTATGTTTATTATTAGTGAAACCATACTCAACATAGAGCATGAAGACTAGACATGTTTCATAGGTCATAGATGTTTTTTAAATAACTTTTCCATGTCTATTAGACAAATGAAAAAAAGAACATAGAAATACCAGGTTCCCTTTACCTACTTCTCTTTCTTTGCACTGAGCAATTTACTTACACAAGCCTGTTTACATTATTTGCAGGACAGGGTAGCTTACTTCTGAACATGCAAAATGTACATTTATTATTTATTATTACATTTGTTTGCCTCTCTGTGCCCACATACTGTATTTTGATGCAGCCAAATTCTCAATAAAACTGTTTTCATTGTTATATTTGACTGTTTCTGTTGTCAGACAACCGAATTAATATGAAATAGAGACTGAAACGCGACCCATTAAGATTACATAACCAGCTCTCCCTTACAAGATGTTAATCTGCACAAAAATCCTGATTTATAATCGAACCGTCGTCTGATGAAATCAAATACACATAAGATAAAGACAATAGCTGTGTTGTGATTTCGACTATACTTGCGTGTAAAATTAGAGAAGCAACGATCTGGCCTGCGTTTCCCAAAAGCATTGTAAGCTTAAGTACATCGTAGACCCATTGAAACCAATGGAGCTACGATCTACTTAAAGGGACAGACATACTGTAATTTGATGCAGCCAAATTCTCAATAAAACTGTTTTCATTGTTATATTTTACTGTTTCTGTTGTCAGACAACCGAATTAATATGAAATAGAGACTGAAACGCGACCCATTAAGATTACATAACCAGCTCTCCCTTACAAGATGTTAATCTGCACAAAAATCCTGATTTATAATCGAACCGTCGTCTGATGAAATCAAATACACATAAGATAAAGACAATAGCTGTGTTGTGATTTCGACTATACTTGCGTGTAAAATTAGAGAAGCAACGATCTGGCCTGCGTTTCCCAAAAGCATTGTAAGCTTAAGTACATCGTACACCCATTGAAACCAATGGAGCTACGATCAACTTAAGCTTACGATGCTTTTGGGAAACGCAGCCCTGGTTTAACTAAGGGTGCTTTCACACTAGCACTTTTGGTGCGCACCCGGGTTCGATTGACGTCAGAGTTCGGTTAGTTTTTTTATGATGTGAACGCGGTCTTCCGAACTTGGGTGCGCACCCGCGAACCGTACCCGAGTCCGCTTAAAAAAGGGTGGTCTGGGGTACAGTTCAAATGAACTCCGGTACGGTTCGCTGCTGATGTGAATGCAATCGTACCAAATCACGGAAGTGAACCCCTATTAATAACTTATTATTTTATAAAAATGTGTGTTTGTGTGTGTTTCACTCACTTTCCTGACAAGCGTGACCGATGCGCTGCAAACAGAGAGCTGTATATCTCATTTCTGTTCGCCTTCAGCGTTCTTTAGAGCATTTGCAGTACATCCGTAAGACAGACGTAAGTGACGTTATGTACCGAAGCTTTGTAAACAAAAGGAACGGTTCAAAAACTTAAATATATAAAAGTGCAGTGAGCAATGTTATGCATTTGCCGCCTTCTCCTGCGCCATCGTCACGAAGCAACGGGGTAAACAGCTGCTGGCTTAATGACGCAAACGAACCGCGGTTCTGACCCAAATAAAATAATATGAACACAGTCGAGCGGGGGCAGGGGGAGCAATCGAACTCCGGTTCAGACCAGGCAAGCGAACCAAGTGTGAAAGCACGCTTAAAGCGCTGCTCCTCTCAGCCGCTCGCTAACCAGAGCAGACGCAAAACCTCGCGCGGCAGGACCAACAAGTCTCAGAAACTAAATAAGGTTTGTCCAATTATTAGTTATGTATTGTTGCTAGGCGCTGTTTCTGGCTTAATGACGCAAACGAACCGCGGTTCTGACCCAAATAAAATAATATGAACACAGTCGAGCGGGGGCAGGGGGAGCAATCGAACTCCGGTTCAGACCAGGCAAGCGAACCAAGTGTGAAAGCACGCTTAAAGCGCTGCTCCTCTCAGCCGCTCGCTAACCAGAGCAGACGCAAAACCTCGCGCGGCAGGACCAACAAGTCTCAGAAACTAAATAAGGTTTGTCCAATTATTAGTTATGTATTGTTGCTAGGCGCTGTTTGAAAAAAAAAAAAAGTCTCTGAATCGCTAAGTTGGCAACACTGTCAGCATCTCCATTTCTCCAACTACGGGCTAGGCAACGGGTCAAACAGGAAATGCACGCTGCATTAATCACACGTTAATAAAATTAGCGCCGTTAAAATGAGTTTGGTTAACGCGTTAATTTTGACAGCCCTAATATAATATATATATATATATATACACACATATAATTTATTGCTGCGATCAAAGCTGAATTTTCAGCATCATTACTCCAGTCTTCAGTGTCACATGATCCTTCAGAATCAGAAATCATTATAATACGCTGATTTGCTCAAGAAACATTTCTCATTTTTAATGAATGTTTATAATAGCTTCATATTTTGCATTTTTGTGGGAAACTTTTTTTTTTTCATCATTCTTGGACAAATATGAAGTTAAAAAGAACAGCATTCTATTTTAGTATTTACAGTCACTTTTGAATAATTTAATGTATCGTTGCAAAATTCTAAATTCTATTGCTAAATACTCATTTTTAAAAAATGGAATCTTACTGACCCTAAAGTTTTCCTCATTTGCAAGTTGCTTTGGATAAAAGCGTCTGCTAAATGAATAAATGCACAATGTAAATCATCATAGTGACACATGGAAAAACCCATATTAATCTATGACTAAAATGATGTCTAGGTGGGCAGCTCACTAGGTTTTCAAACATTGCCACAGCTTCTCATGTAGAGAGACTAACCCAAACCACAAAGGAAATAGAAGAACTTCCTAACAGATGTCATTTCTTGACAAATGCTTTGGAGGAACAAAGAGTTTAACTTCCTAATGCACTTTCTACACTATCTTTATTATCTGTATGAGTGTACTGTATCGGACACTCACCACATCATAGCCGGTGGGAGCTCTGTTTCTTGAGGCCACAACCCCTACGCCAGTGATCGGGTCCATGGGCATCTCTGGCAGGGCGTCTGAAAGGTCCCGCACCTCAGGCATCATGGAGGAATTCTGAGGAGACAGGAGCGTTACAACTTTTACACGCTAAACAACAAGCCACTTGACAGAACATGCCGGATCCGTGTTTGTTTTGTCTACAAAAGCAGATGAATTTATTCTTTGTTAGACTCCACCTCCCTTGGTTACGGTTGCCAACTCAGAACATCCCATAAGAACGAACTGGGGATTTCCATTTTTCAGTAAAATGTAGTCAAAGTGCCATTTTTATCTGTCATTAAGAAATTGTTAAATTGTACCTGCACAAATTGCAGAGACGGCAAAAGAGATAGGTCTCATTTGAAAGCAATTACAAGTGAAATCATTACTATTCGTGAACTCTTTAGTTGCTATTGACATGCAATCAATACAAAAATTTAAAGCTGTTAAGTTTAATTTACTTTATTAAATCAACTTTAAAGTTTCATAACTTTAATTTACATTGGAACAAATGTAGGTGTGTTTTCACTGATGTTTATTTGCGACACAAACCGCAGCATGAACTAAACATTTAATTAAAGATTTGGAAATGGAAGAAATCATAATAATGATTCCTTGAATCACTTATAAGTAACAACATTTGACCATATTTTTCCATAAAATTGTTTAAAACCACCCAAACACGCAGATCATCTACATACTTGCATTAAAAAAGGCTTCACAGCATTGATGGCATTTTAAAAGGCTCTCTTAGTTTGGGCATAAAATGATACCAAATATAGCCTATATTGTTTGTGAGCAATATAAAAGTGGTTTGAACATCACTTTTCAAATGGTACTAATATGTACCATTTAGGTACTGATATACTCTTCAGGTGCTATTACAGTATGTACTTTTAAGCTACTAATATGCATCTTTTAGGGGTAAATAAGGTGCAAAAGAGTTCCTTTTGAAAAGATACCGCCCCAGTGACAGATGTTGTACCTTTATTTCTGAGAATGCACTTACTGTAATATTCACATTTACACAAGATGATACCCAAATATATCTCAGTGCGACATCTCAAAGCAGAATAAAACATGATGGCACCGCCAAAACATCAAGACAAACTGACAAATGAAACCAAGTCACTGTGTACAAGTCAAGACATGTTTGAACAGAGAGCAATGTTCTGGAGAACAGAAAAAGAGTCTAGTGGGAAAAGCACAAGAGGGTGGGGATGAAACACTGAGCCAGTCGAGCAAGCCTTTATATAGCCTTTCCTTATCAACTATTCCTCAAATCTAACATACTGACTACATCAAGGGCAGAAAATCTCAATTCCAAGACCATTACAATTAGCTAGATTCGGATAATGAAGTCTATTTATTCACTTTGAGATAAGTGTACACACTTCCAGAACATCTGA
The DNA here is from genome assembly GCF_001515625.1 of Sinocyclocheilus rhinocerous. Classification (NCBI taxonomy): domain Eukaryota; kingdom Metazoa; phylum Chordata; class Actinopteri; order Cypriniformes; family Cyprinidae; genus Sinocyclocheilus; species Sinocyclocheilus rhinocerous. The sequence continues at coordinate 302,650 of NW_015653018.1, read as the reverse complement.
AAGCACATAATGAACAAGAACATGCACGTTCCTCTAAAATCTAAACAGTCTTTCGGGTTAAAACGGGAAACTTGCATGTCTACCACAGATCAACAGATTAAACAAAGAGTTGAGGAAACACTGGGTGTGTGATGAACACTACAGACACATTCTGGAGGCGTTCTGGTATCATCTCCATCATTTGTGTTTGCCTTTATCAGGAGACACTTCACAAATCAACTGGAGTTGGGGTTTGTTCTTCCTGAGCATCTGAAGAGTTGTGTAGTTGAATACAAATGAATCGCAGTCTTTGGATGGCGTTAAGAGCTTTGGAGGCGCCTTGGCAACCGGGCCTGCCCCCCGCGATCCCCCAAACAAGCCACAAAGAAGCTGTGTCAAATCGCTGGTGTGCATAGAAGCAGCTTGCAGCAAGGCAAACAGCAGACAGTGGCGAAGAAAGAGAGCGAGATCAAACAGAGCATGTGAGAGTTCTGCCAGAGCCAAGAGAGAGAGTTAAAAAGAGGTGTGACATGATGATCCCTGAAGTCGACAGTGCGAAAACCAAACAGGAATAGACTGCATTCGTTAACAGGGAAGGAATGCAGTTCTCGCAGAAAAGAAAACTGTATATTCTAGGTTAGTTTCTGAGGTGAATAAAGACTTCATAACATGACGGATAACATAAATGACAAGATTTCATAGACGCCTTTTCAACTGGTCTGCTTTTACCCCAAAAAGGCTGTTCTGAGCCAGACAAATCTTAAAACCTACAGGTTTAACCTCAGTGAAGACTGGGACAATGGAGATGGGATGATGTAGGGCTACATGATAATGGTTAAGTGGCATGGTTGCCAGGTTGGGAAGATTAAGTTAAGCACTGGGCAGAAAATTTATCAATTGAAGTAAAAAGCTCTGATTGGCAAATTTAAACTCTTGAAATCTGGCAACCACAACCATGAAAGCTTGTGGAGGCTTATTACCTATGCAAGATAACACAATGCCAAATAAACAATGAAACTTTTTCAAACAAGTCACATCATTTCAATCTTAAGTTAGAAGCATCGTCCGGATCTGAAAGAGATTTGCAGAATCCAGCCAATGAAAGAGGTAAATGGTGGAAGGCTTCCAACATCCATTTATTATTATTGAGCCAGTCATTCATTCATAACGCATTGATATTCTGATATATGGAGCCTCTTTTTATGATGCATATGATTTATAGAGCCAGCAATGCAGGTCAGCACAGCACAGCAGCACAGTGTTTTGGATGCTGTGCTGTTCTACTGGTGTGCACATCAGGTCTCCAAACAATAGTCAAGGCTTCCTCGGACAACCAGAATCAGCAGTACAATGCACAGTGTTACATTTACATGCAACCTAACAACCGGTTTATAATCAGATTGATAGGCCAAACGGAATAAAAGGTCTTCATGTAAAGCACCTGCAATGCACATGAAAATAGCTATGTTTACATGCATGCAAATAATCAGTTTATAAATGAACTGATGGCTCAATCGGATTGAAGCCTTAATTTAAAAACACCTCAGATGATCTAATTGAGCTCAATGCAAATGAAATTTTGACTGGATTGAAAGGAATGGTGCAGACCTAAATCAAAAGGAAATGACAGGTTAAATGGAAAGGCCTATTGGATAAATCACAATGATGCAAAATTCATGCAGGTGGAAACTGGTCTTTCAACTTACAACCCTCTACATTGCGAGTAAATCACTCGCATATGCGACTAAATCTTCACTCTGGCGACTAAATTATGTCTAATATTAGCCAATTGCTAATAAATTCTCAGATTTTACTCAACAGTGTGTGAGTTGGAGGTTAAGTATAAGTTTAGCACAGATATATTTTCACTCGCCGAACACTCTGACTGAGCACTTCAGAGTTTCACTCTCCGCTAAGCGATCTG